>NC_140664.1:107307161-107397161 GCF_054131305.1 Coturnix japonica
TTTCTTTGAATCTTTTATTTTTAATTTCCCTTTCCTAGGTAGAGATGCTTTGGTTCCTGCACTCCAGATGCATGAATCAGCTCCTCCTCAGGCAGCACCTGCTGTCTGCCTGACAAGAGGTGCTGTTTCTGGCAGGATGGATTTCCTTAATCTCCTTCCTGTTTTTAATATCCTCACCTTCTGTTTTGTTTTCCTCTCCACCTTCGCTCATCCCGCTAGCTCTCCTGTTAGCCTTCCTTTGACTTCTTCCCATCCCATTCATCCCCCATCTATGCTCTCATCATTTTCTTGATTTTCTAGCCACCTTTATTCCCTGTTCCACTACTGTCCCCTTCTTGGCAGAGCTGCATATAGGGCATCCCACATGCATCTCCACTCTGTCTTCATTCCTCAGATTGCCCATGCAGTGGGCAGGTGACTGATCTGGGGGCTTCTGAGGGTTCAGTATATTGGGTTTTCAACATGAGGAAACTAAAGCATTTAAAAACAAGCTAAACAGGAAACGGCAGGGGAAATTTTGCCCTGAGCACTACAAAACATGCTACTGCAGAGATAAAGGTACCTTCTGCAAACAGCAGCACTCTGAGAAGCAATTTGCTAAACAAGTGACCAGTTAAAATTCAGCTGCTGGGCTAAGGGAGGAGTAAGGAAGAGTAGATGTGTGTTTTCTCCCTTATCATTACACCACTAACTACAGTATGGCATTTGAGAAGACAATGAAAATAGTTTTTGGGATATTTGTTACGTAAGGGTTCTTGGTCTTAGAGGCCCAGGCAGAATTCCCTGATATTTTGGACCTCAGCTGAGCAAGATCTGCACAAGCATCACTTGCATCTGTGGATTTACTTAGGTAACTGGTGTTAGTTGTATATGAGGGTACTTAGCATCTCTAGTGTGTGTAATATGCATAATGTTATCGGAATTTTCTGCTATTTAAATAAAAAGTTATTTTTATTTTTCATTTAAGGCAGCTGGATCACTTCATCTCTAAGCATCCATTTATTCTTCTTACTTATCACAAAGAGAGGAACCAAAGGCTCAAACTTTTTCAGGGCAGGCAGGAAGAACAAACCCCACTGTCTCTTTTCATGACTGGCCACCTGATAGCGCCCTGCTGTTAGCTCCCAGATACAGTTAATCAGGAAGGTCAAACCCTTCACTTCAGCTTCCCTTTGCTCCAGCTTTCCTCTATTTTTGATGCCCCAAGCAACCATGCCACATTTGGGGGGATTTTAGTTTTCCAAGGGCTTTGCTGCCTTTATTTTTCCATGTCTGACATATTTGTTTCTTTTGGTTTCTTTCTCATTCACCTAGGTTTCTGTCTTTCACAGGTATAATTTTAAACATTTTTTAAAATGCATTGAGACATTGGACATCCTTAGTTTTGTGACCACTTGTGTGGTTAACAAAATGTTAAAATGCAAAAGTTAGGGGAGGGTTTGGTTTCTGGTTTGTTTTTTTTTTTTTTAGGACTCCCTCTCTTTTGGCATGATCAGAGCATTGCATGTTGTTCACCACAGATCTGGGAGCCTCAGGATGCAGCTGAGCTGCACGAGAAATGTGAAGAGAAGTCTTCTCAGTGTATTTAAATGATGAATTAAAATATACAGGAAAAGACTTAGGACATAAAAATGTGTAGAGATGTGTGAGGAGCACTTTTGAGATGCATTTTTTGGACTGACACATCTCATCAGCTGTATGATTCGTCAGTGCATGGTGGATCTTCCTGTGATCCAAAATGAATTCTGGAAAGAATAAGGCATATGACGAGGAGCCACAGATTTAAATTACTCTCTCAGGGAAATTATAATCTTGAAAAAAAAAAATCTAACGATGTGATGTGCACGTTAGAAGTAATTGCGGAAGTGACACTTTGGCCCTACAGCCTTTTAACCAGAGGTCTTTCCCCCAAAGAAAATGTTAAATCTCCGTACGCAACATAATAATAAACATTTGCAGTTCAGTTGTAAATTGATAGTACTAAAAAAGATTTTTAAAACTGCCATGCTCTTTGTGTTAAAGACTCTTCTCTAACTAAACTGTAGATATAGCTGCCATACAAAAATTGATTGCACATTTAAGAATAAATAAATATGGGCTATTAAGGGTCATGGTTGGATTTAGGGTTGTATTTACTTTCAAGGGAAGCATTGGTATTGCAGTGAAATCAGTACTTCTCCCTACTTAAATGAAAGATAAAGGGCTGTATATTACCAGTCACCCTCTGTGAAACCCACTGACCCATTTTATGTGTCTATACCATAAAAAGTAATGTACCAGACTAAGACTGACTTATTTAATAATTAGCTTTTTTTTTTCTTTTTTTTTTTATTATACACTTTTTTTCTTTTTTTTTTTTATTTTTTTTTTTAATTTTAATTGTGAAGTCCTGCATATCTCTTGGTTATGATGCCAATTGGATTGTGTGTGTGGAAAAGGAAGGATATGGAGCAGAGGAAGGCAGAATAAAGCTTCACCCACTGTTTTTGCATCTATTACTTTTTCCCTTCTCTTTACATATGAATGTAGTTGCATTTTATGTAAGATTTTCAAAGAAATGCATATTATGTTTTTGATTAGAGTTTGTGCCTATCATTGCTAGGCAATTGAAGGCAATACTGTAGAAAAGATACATTTGAACAAGGGAAAGGAGAGGTGGAGGAGGCTGAGAGCAGAGAAACCGAGCTTGGGAGAAGCCCTTAATTTAGTGTATTAATTCCTTCTGAACACAACTAAAAAGTAATGATATTTATGTTGTCAGCCAGTTTTAGAGTTAGCGGGTTAGGAGTGTTCTGTTTTTTCTTCCCATGAGCTGCTGGTACATCTCAAGTGTTCGTGCCCAGGGACCACACATACCAGCTTTGATAGAGCCTCAGCCCTTAAGCCGACAAGTTTTTCCGTAGTGCTGGCTCTCAGCCACACACCGGGGCTTCATTTAGGGAGAGGTCTGATCCGACAGACAAGACTGCAGGAGCAGGGCAACCAGCTTTCTAGGTCATTATGTTTCTGTACTTGTTTGCTGATTGTCATTGAATTTTACAGATTGCTTTAGCAAGTTGCCTTTTTAAAAAGTATAAATGTATATTTTTAATTATTATTATGTTTGGTTTTTTTACAATGGAAGAACGTCTTTAATTTGTAAGTGCTGCAGCTAGAGAGGAGAAAAGGCAAAGGGAAGAAGAGACATTAGGAATCCTCTTCCCTTAAAATGTCACAAAAAAAAAAAAAAAAAAAAAAATTGCAATGAAATGCTGTCAGCCCCACTGCTGGCAGCTCGGTCATTATTTTTTTTTCCCAACCCAGGGAAGAGGTGGAGGTAACATGCAGACAGATGGTGCAGCTGAATAATAGGTTGGATAAGAAATTTAAGGAAACGGCATAATCTGTTTCTTCAAAGGAAGTTTTTTCTGCTAGTGAAGTTTACCTTTCTTCTGAAAAGCCCTATGAGGTTGTGGGGTTTTCAGTTTGTTTGTTTTACTAAATCTCATCTATTACGATGGCAGATACAGATTTACTTAAAATTCACATCTGGCTTCCCCTTTCAATGTTCTAGTAATGAAAGCCAATAGAAGAGATAAACCAGAAATAGCTGGAGATAAAGGACAGCTTCAGGTTTCAAACTTTCTCTGATTTAGCAGATTGCTCAAAGGCAAAGCGTGAAACTTAGAACTGATTAGTGTGAACAAAATAATAAAGCAAACGTATTTCTGGGGACATTTATTTTCTCTTTAGGCCATATTTCAAGAAGAGACATTCTTATTCTACCAGCTCTGCTCATCTGGATCAGGATGAACTGCAGCTTTTGCTTCTTGAATTACAAGCACAGAGTTTTGTGAGCAAAACAGAGCAATCCCAAACTAACACTCATAGCAGCTTTCAAAATGTCTTGAAAGCGTGTGCCTCGCAGAAGTCAGTTCTCAAATGTACTTGAAAAGATATGCTAAAATGAAAAGCTTTCCAGTAACAACTGTGTTGATCACTATCAAAACCTACTAAGCCTGATTGATTATTATTTTTCCTTAAAATTTTATGAACTTATCCAGCGGTCTTTCTTCTAACAGACTTTGTCTCATCTCAGAAACATACAGGTCTACTTGGCTTTGCATAGAGGATAACCAGGGCAACATCAGGAGCTTAGCCAAAAAAGAAATCTGTAGTCAGAATAAATTCTCCCACAGTCAGGAAATTCCAGAAGAATATTTCAGGTTAGAAAGGACCACTCTGATCATCTGGATTTGTACCCGTGTCTGAACCCACAGGCATTTCACTCAGAAAGAAGTAAAATTTCAGTAATATCAGCCTGAAAATGACATGCTCTGCTTATAGACTACACTATGAATGGTCTGCTGTATTTTTCTAGATAAGCTAATGCAGAGCAAACCACATTTTCATTATGAACTAAAATAGAGTCCATAGCTACTTATTTCTTTTATTTCTTTGTACTGAAACAACGTGTGCTTGATTTGCTTTATGGTGCCATATGTAGGAGCTTTTGTATTCCAAACTGTGCATATTTGATCTTGTTGAACACTGTGAGAAATCTTGGTTGAAGGGTTTAATGCGTTTTCCAATCAATGCGTAGGGGAAATTTGGCCTTATCAATTTAAATGCTGGAGAACCTTCATTGCATTATGGAAGAATCTTTGCTAAGCAGAGATTATTCTTAAGAACTTCATAACATTTAAAGGTTAATATGTTAGGTAAAGAACAATATCTTAAGACAAACATTTTTATTACAGGACATGAAGGGATAGTTCTGATTAAATTACATGATTATTTGAATGGGAAGGAAGACAAAGTGCATCATTTCTTGCCCTCAACTTTAATGCCTTTAATCAAATAATGACCTTCTGGAAATAGTTAATTTTAAGCATTTGGAAAGATCAATACCACTTTGCCACCAAAAAATGGCCCAGATGATGAAATTTGATGTATTTAAAGTACCATTTCACCCTTTTAACCTAGTAAATAATTTAAAATGCTTTCAGTACTTCTATGCTACCATTATGTATCTCATTCGAAGTATTATGACTTTTCCAAAAGCAACCTTTCTCTACAGTGAGCAGCTTACAAGTTAATACTGAAGCCTAAGACTATATGCATATATTGTAGTGGTGATGTTGGCCTTTTCTTCTTCTCTTTTATGTGTGGATTCTGTTCTGAAAAGAAATGGAAATATCTATGATGAACACAGCCATTTGGAACAAAACTGAGATTTGCAAAGCAAGTTGGACGGCTTTTGAAGGGAAAAAGTCAATATTTAAAGTTTAGTTCATGAGTTCTTTCCTTTGTTTTGTCTATAAGCTTTTGTGTTAAAGGTGAAGGATTTGGGTTGCTCAGACAATTAAGAGCCCATTTTACCAAGTGTAATTTCATATCTGTGTTCTATAAACTGGAGTGCCTTCAGCATTGTAAATAAAAAAATTGCCCTCTATTTAGCATGTTTGTGGGCAGATTAAAAACAGTCTTCATTAGCATAAGTAACACTTACAGATTCTTTTAAAAGTAGAAAATTATTTGCTGAATGATAAATTGCTAGCTTTATAGTTAGTTGCTGAAAATGTGCTCATTCAAAATGCCTACTTTAGTTTAGTCTACAATGCTCAATTTTTTGAGTTCGAAGTACTGTTTAATGGATTATGTACTTAGTCTTTGTTCACAGTAGATGCTGAAATGCAATTCAACTCTCTGCTAAAATGTTTGTATCAAACACCTCCCTATTTAGACTGATTTCTTCTAACGCCATATATTTTTATTATACTATATGCCCCAGAGACTGATACAAAATAATGTCAGATATGCTATACCAAAGAAAAGCTGTTCACATTTTAGTATTGATAGTGAAAAATGTTTTGCCTTCTTGAATTACAGCTCTTTTTAAAAAATGTTTGATTCTTTGTTAGTTTTTCTGTAAGAAATATTAAACATTTGGCAAATGATCATCGCTATAGCAAATTCACCAAACAATAGAGTTCAGTTGCTCCACCGTAGAGTCCTTTCTTTCTGGACTTGTTTATTGCTGTCTTGGAAAGCTTTGCCCAGAGAGCATTTTTCATGCTGGTAATGCTACCCTCTTTGATCTAGTTAGAATTGGTATTTACACCTTAAGTGCAGATTTCAATTATCTTTTTTATTGTTTTTCTTTTTCTTTTTCTTTTTTTTTTTTCTTTCTTCCTCATTTACTAAGAAAAATACTGGAATGCAAGAATAGATTTTTAGACACTGCATGACAGAGCAGGATGTTTTATTTAAGCAAAGCTAAGCTCAGACTGTATAAAATACCATTTGGATACATAGATAAAATGCATGTATGCTTTAAAATAAGGGTGCTCATGGGTCTTGCAGACTCTAATGCTTGGCAATTATCCTCTTTGCGCTTTTCCTGCATTAGTTTGGCAGTTCAGCTTTCACACATTTTTTTTTTTCCTGTAATGTCTTCTGTTTCTTTACTAAATCCCTATCAGAAAACCAGACAGAAGACTCTTATTTATTTTAAATATCTTAGGTTTAGCATCTTTTTTTTTTTCACCATTTTCTTGCTTACTGTAGCAAGACCTTTGCAGATGGTACTTGGTTACTAGAAAGTGCATAACAGTATTTTCTTTGTAGCAGATGGATTTAAGACTTTTAGTTCCCAATAAATGTAGGTTTACAATACATAACTTTACAGGATTTGTGTTGTATATAACAGGTTTGAACATATTATCTCAGAATTCATCTGCATGGCATTTTCAGTTTATCCAGGGCCCATGCCAGTATTTTAAGTAATAGGGAGAGAATAGTGATTGATAGCAGCTAAAGGCGTGATTTTGAATAGAAACAAAGGTTTTAGAACAGAAGGTGTCAAATTAAACTTTGTCAGTTTGAAAAGTAGTAACATCCTGAAAGTTCTGCAAACATATTTACATGTGGCTAATGTTTATATTTTGCTTTGTACTCTCTTTATATTCAGTGTAATGTTGCCTGGCAAATTTACTGTGTTTTAAAATCAAGGTTTTTCCCAATGTCATTGCAGTTTTGGGGGTTTGCTTTGCTGCTTAGATATATCTGCCTAATTATTTTAAGGCGTTTTTAATGATGTGCTATGTGTGCTATAGAAGCTGGTTGTCATCTAATTTGAGTTATAAACATTTTCTTATTATTTTACTGTCCTTTCCACTTCTTTAAGATTATAAAAACAGGGGAAAAAAACAGTTGTCCAAGACCTCCTTCAGAATAAATTTTCTTAACTAGACAGAAATTGCTCTAAACTTACGGGAGTGGAAGAGGGGAAAAATCAGCCTTGTTAGGTCCATTTGTGAATTAAACTACATTAGCTACAGTGCTGCTGCAGCTATTTGATCTTCTTTAGATCAAATAGAGGCAAAACATACAAATTTTGCAGAACTTAAAATTCATCATTGGAAGAGTCTGTATCATTAGTTTTCCTCAAAGTTCCAAAACATTTCATATATTTTCAAGTAGCTCACTTTTATAAGTTATCCAACTTTATGTTGGATAGAGAAATCTGAACTCAAATTAAGTGGAACACAAGAAAACATTCTGGTGTAAAGTTTTTACCCTTTTAACTAAATAAATCCACAGAGTTTCTGTTACTGCACATTTACTTTCTCTTCTGAGATTATTTTGGAGATCAACTTCTACAGGCATTTTCACAAATAAATGAAGACCAAAAAATTACTTACTTCCTTGTTTTAAAAAGAATTCACTCAGTCATTTCCCTGTTGCTCATCACATATTTCATCAGAATAGTTGTTTACTTCTTCAGGGATATGAAGTACAGAGTGGAAAAGAGACATTTTATTAGAATAGCAAGTCTATTCTATGCACCATCATAAGCAACTGACTTCAGAATCTGAAAATCAGTATTTTTGTGAAAGGCTGGCAGAAACACACTTCATCTTACAACTCATCAAATCTTCAAAACTTTTCTAGATACTTTATTTTTAGATGTTTTTTTTTTGGGGGGGGGGTGGGGAGGAGGCTAATAGAAAAGTACTGGAGATGTAATGTTAGTCATTGGCAACTACTAAAAATATGGGCTGATCTACTAAGTGTAGAAACATAGAAAACACGATATGAGGAGAAGGAATTTCTTAGTTAACGAAAGTGCTATGAAATATATTCAATCAGCATAAACCGTGCTTAGGATATATTTTATTATTGGTCACTAAAAAAGAGTTTCCATTGTCCTTTTCATAAAGAGCATCTGAGACGGTCTTGGTCACCAGACAAAAGAAATACAGTTTCTAAATGTATGGTGCAGTTCCTTCTTACGTCTGTGCCTATACCTTTAGGAGGTGTCATTGGAGGGGACAAGTTTTTTACCAAATTGCTGTGGCTGCTCTGCGTTTTGTTTCAACACAATTGGAAAGAGGACAAACAGATTTAATGTGAAGCAGTGCAGACTCCAGACAACCAAAGGACAATATTTTTTCTGCTTCACGGCAGACCTTCTCCTTTTTAATTAAAAATTTTATAACCACATTTCAATTAAAAGATTTCAATTTTGTTATCTTCATCTTCTCCCATCCCTCCCCAGTAAACCACCTACACTCCCTGATTGCACCTTCTAACTTGCTGCGGAATGCTAGTAGTTGTACATTTATTCCCTTGGAAGCATGGCAGGCAGAGCAAGAGCAGCATGTGGATTTTGTTAGGGGCATGGAGGGTTTGTGTGTTAACTTGCTAACACATCCCCTGGATCTTTATCATGGGGAGGCAGATTTCACAGACTTTTGCCAGTTTTAGAAACACACTGTGAGTTTCCATCTTGGACATCCTGTACGTTATATGTTTTATAGTATGACGTTAGGCCACATTTACCAACCAACTTTTTAAATCCGGGGTTAATACCCAGCATCTGCATGGCCAAAAACTGCCCCATCCCTGGTTTGGTCCCTGCTCAGATTTTTGCCTTCTCATATCGCCATCATTTCTCCTTTGCATTATTTCTGTTTCTTGGGGGCATATCCTTCTGTGTCATTTGTTCACTTTTCCACTTGTATCCAAGAGCATATACTTGAAATCTTTATACGCACCTCACTAAATATGTTCTCATACAGTATGAATGCATTAAGATTATTTGTTTACTTTCATCTCTTTCTATCATGGCAATATTTTTACACTGCATTTATTAACTGCTAGCTAAAGATGTGAATGTCTTCAGGAAAATGACGTGTCTATATTGTATCTATGTAGCTATTGTATCTAGTAGTAAACTAGTCTGGATAAACCATTTTTCAACTACCAGTAGATGAAAGAAGGATCTAAAAGCTTCTGTACATTTATATTATTTGTTGATTCAATAAAATGTCACATTATCTTTCCCACAGCATTAAGAAATAAAATTGCACAGACCTAGTTTTGAAAACAGATCCTGGAAGCTAAAAGGAAGAAATATGCAGTTTGCATGCATGTAATATTTTGTTTCTAAATTTTAATATACAAAAATATGCTGATGATGCACAGTGTTCTTCATAGCTTGTTTCCCAAAAAGATTTCTGGTTTAGGATAGGTGTGCTATTAGACATCTTCCTGTTTGGTTACCTGGAAAGGGTATGAAGGGTAAGTCAAAAGCATGAGGTTACTTCATGTCCCCCTCAAGCCCTATGTAAAAGTGTGAGACTGTTTTTTTCTGGGTCTATGAGAAAAATACTGAAACATAATCATTTTCAAATAAATTCACCTGCAGAGGCACCTCTACTCATGGTAGGCAGGAACATAATATTACTTTCCTGCATCTCGTCAAAAAATTCCTCTCTTTAAAAGGACATTAGGGAGTTCCACTATCGTTATGATTTACATCAGGCAGCTCTGCGGTCAAAGCAGGTACCAAGAATACTTTCTTTTCTAAAGAAGCAGCACGAGCATTTAAAAACTGCTCAGCAGCTGATTAACCAGCTACTGAAATACAGTGTTGGTGCTCTTCAATGGATAAACAGAAGAAAACAGGCAGTAGACAGAATATATGGCATCAGTGTGTTGGGGAGGAGGGGATGGGGGATTCTGCCTTGACGAATGGGTTTTTTGAACAAACAACAGCACCATGGTGTGGGACAAGTAAAGTGTGCTTTCCAAAATGCCTGCAGGGGTCTGTGCAGTAGGGTTGCAGTCTCGGTGTGTTGATGTTTACTTCACATCCAGCATTTACAGGAAAAGCTGTGACTTGCTGGAGGAGAAGGTGAGAGAATGCAGTGCTGCTCAAGTCTGCATTTCACCTTCACTTGGCCCTTGCAAGGCAAGGAAAAACTAATGTTTTGCTGGTGTTATCTTCAAGGGATGGCTTTGTGAGCTGTTACGTTGGAAAGAAGATCCTTCACCAGAGAACAGGACCCTCTGGGAGAATCTCTCCATGATCCGAAGGTTCCTCAGTCTTCCTCAGCCTGAACGTGATGCCATTTATGAACAAGAAAGCAATGCAGTTCATCACCATGGTGACAGGCCTTCCCACATTATCCATGTGCCAGCAGAACAGATTCAGGTTAGTTTACCTTGGCCAATCCAGCAGAGCACTAAGTAAATAATGCTTTAAACATAGCAAAGGAAATTAGTGTTTCTTTCTTCCTTGCCAGGCTAACTACAGGTCTCCTGGTAAGAGATAACAGCATCCTGCCGTCTGCCACTTGAATTAAAAGACAAGTTGGTGACCACACAGGCTTTTTCTTTCAGTTTGGGTTTTTCCATGCTTGTGTGACAAAGCAGCTTGGGCATAGCCATGTGTGGTCAGGACAAGCCTCCTGTGTTAGCAGCCTCTGATAGATGGGCCTCATGAGAGAGGGATGCTCAGAGCTGGGCCTGTGGTGCCAGCGCAGCGGGAGGAGGTTATGGAGCTGTTGATGAAAACTTAGCTCTGCATTCAGCAGCTGATGATCCCAGGTTGAAGTGAGGAAAGGGGATCTGATTCCTCAGCCCATTTTAACCCCAGCTGAGCC
Organism: Coturnix japonica; assembly: GCF_054131305.1. Classification (NCBI taxonomy): domain Eukaryota; kingdom Metazoa; phylum Chordata; class Aves; order Galliformes; family Phasianidae; genus Coturnix; species Coturnix japonica. The sequence continues at coordinate 107,318,096 of NC_140664.1, forward strand.
TGGGATGAGTCAATGTTTGTTTGTTTTTCCTTCAGAGCCCCTCTCCCACCACCCTTGGGAAAGGAGAGCATAGAGGCGCTTTCTTACCAAGCTTGCTGACCACTGGACCTTGGCTGGGTGCTGCTCCGCAGGTGAGCTGGCACAAGGGCAACGTGCCAGGGAGTGAACTTTGGTTGCCCAAAGAAGCTGGGGGTGCCCCAACCCTGGAGGCATTCAAGGCCAGGTTAGATGGGGCCCTGGGCAGCCTGATCTAGGCAACCAGGGGGCTTGGAACTGGATGGCCTTTAAGGTCTTTTCCAAACCCATGCCATCCTGTAATTCTATGATCTGCAGCTCTCTGAGCTGGAGGCTCTTTGATCCCTCCTCACGAAGACCTGAGGTCAGCTTTTTAGCTGCTCCCTGTTACAGGGCAGATATTGCCCCTGTTTTTCAGAGTTCACAACCTCAGCTGAGACCTTGGTGTATCATTTGTATCACCTGTGCAGAAAAATATTTACAGAACTAAGGAGGATAGAATTATCTCACAGCCAGAAACAACACGAGTGTATATTAAAGATAAAGCAAACTGAATAAGACAATCCCTTAGGATATCAAGTACTAAAATAATCGTGAAAGCCTGGAAACTTGCTGTTTGATTTAGCAAAAAGAGAGAAAGATCTATATTAAGTAATAAAACAGCACTTGTTTGAAAAAGTACATTGTTTTTAATAAAATCACTTCTTAAAGGGATAAAAGGAGAAGCTTATGCACAGTATAAACACTGTATCACTATGCCAGTTACTTAGATTTTCCTGCCTTTTTGATAAAATTTTTGTGTTTGATCTCACAAATATTATTCACATAAGCAGTTGCACTGTAATCTCTTAATGTGACTTGTAAGTATAAGGATTGGGGGACTGGGCCTGAGTCTTGTCTGTGTTCTTCTGCACTCTAATTGTTGATGATGCATAAATATGTAGCTAAGACTCAAGATTTCAAACTGTATATACAAAGCCTCCAGTCTTGTAAGAATTTAATGTGCTGGGAGCAGTCTTGAATCTCTGTGGGTTTGAAGCCTTGAATGGGACTACTCTCAGACCATAAAACATGAAAGAATGTGAATAGGGATGAGACAAGAGCCCATATTCTATCAGCATTTGTGTCAGACTTTTCAATAACAGAATCTCTTCAAGCAGAGGCTGCTGAAATGGGTGTTGAGACCTACACGAAGTGTCCACAGCCACAAGCAGCACTGCAAAATGAAATTTCCAATCCAATATTTATACTACCCCTGCAATATCTTGTGATACTTGAGGTCTGCAAGTGAGCTGCAACCAAAAGCTTTGGAACCACTTCTGACACACAAAAAATTGTTGAGGGAAAACTCACAAAGGGAAATGAAAAGTGGTGATAGCAACTGCTTGTTTTGCTGCTGTTGTTTATTAATAATAACCGGTGGTTTGTACCATATGACAAGAAATTTGCTGACCCAAAATATCTACTAACCAGTGCTTCCTGTGCTGCAGAGCAAAAGAATTGTCAACAAAAACAGTAGCTGATAAATTTCCTTTTGATTTTGAATGTGATCTTACAGTCTACTGTACTCCAGTAGCAGATGAGAAAAACATTTCTATCTCTGGCGCTCAGTGCCTCACCTTTTAAGAATGTTTCTGAATCCATGCTTGCAAAATTTCATTTTAAGCTCTTGTTAATTATTTACATCATGATTTGCTTTATCTTATTCTTCTGATGTGCATACTGGCTCATTTTTATTGCTTGAGTTTTTGGAATGCAGCATGTTCCCTTCTAATAATAATAGTGCAACTTATTTAAAGCTTTGCATCTTACTGCTTTATAAATATTAACTAAATAATCCCCAGCACAAACATTGCAGTAGGTAAACATATTTGTTCCCTGTTTATATGTTGGGATCCTTGAATGCAGGCAAGACAGACCCTCTCCGTGGCCACAGGCAAGATGGGCCAGTGCCAGCCTGGGAAATAACGAGTTGCTGTCTCCTGATCTCTTTGTCCTTGCGAAGACTGGGTTTGGCAGAGTGCTGCTAGGCACTTCCAGCTCTCACAGTCTGTAGTAGTGCTTGCAAGTTCGGGGAAGCTTCAGCAGCTGCTCAGCTCAATTTGGTGGTGGGATATTTCCACACTCAGCTATAAAGCTCTTCTCCTCCCTTGATCTCCCCTGTCCCTCGCTCTAGCCATTGCTAGAGATTTGCAGCCCTTGCTTTTGGGCAGCAGCTGCTGCTGCTGGCAGAGCTCCTGTGTGTTTGCCCTCATCTGGCGCTTTTCTCACTTTGCCCTTGCTACAGTTCTGGCTAAGCTGGTCAAGTTAATCCTACACTATGTCACCTACTTAGCATTTTGTCTTGTCTGCACTTGACTCATGAAGCACGTTCATTAAACTGTGTCAGCTTAACTACACCGATGACACGTCATCGGCATTTCCAACCCCACAAAGCCAGGGTGCCACTGCTCTGCCTGCATCCTGACAGCCCTTTATCCCAGTCTCTGCTTACACACATGCAGACACATGCAAGATATTCAGAGGGTTACTAATTTTCTTTTATTTAGGGTTCACCGTACTATAAGCAATAATGAGACCTTTGTTTTGTTTTCCTTCAGCTTACCAAGCAGTTGCTTATAGCTTTGCAATTGTTCCCATGGATTTTCTTGGTAAAACAAAATGGGAGCAAGAATACGTGTAAAATAAATAAATAAATTAATTAAAATTAAAATTAAAAAATTCTGTTCTTTTTCTTGCAGCAGCAACAGCAGCAACAGCAACAGCAACAACAGCAGCAGCAGCAACAGCAACCAGGTCCCAGACTCCCCCCAAGGCAACCGACAGTAGCATCACCAGCTGAATCTGAGGATGAAAATCGTCAGAAGCCCCGGCCACGAACAAAGATTTCTGTTGAAGCCCTAGGGATCCTACAGAGTTTCATACAAGATGTGGGCCTGTATCCTGATGAAGAAGCAATCCAGACTCTCTCCGCTCAGCTTGACCTTCCCAAGTACACCATCATCAAGTTCTTTCAGAACCAGCGGTATTATCTCAAGCACCACGGAAAGCTGAAGGACAATTCTGGGTTGGAGGTAGATGTTGCAGAATACAAGGAGGAAGAGTTGCTCAAGGATTTAGAAGACAGCATCCAAGACAAAAATGCAAACACGCTTTTTTCAGTTAAACTAGAAGAAGAGTTATCGGTAGAAGGGAACACAGAGATTAATGCTGAATTGAAAGACTGATCTAAAAGTATTATTTTCTTTCAACAGTGCCACTGGTATTTACTAATGAAATGAAAATTCCATCTTGCGTTCTGTCAAAAACCTTTATTATTCATTGTTTGGCCAATGAATCTTCCAAAACTTGCACAAAAGTTGAAAAAAGGATAATGCAGACTGCACTAGATGTTTTACTCTGTTTTACAAACTGCTTTGCAGCAACAGATGAAGCGTTGAGGATTGTTTGATATTAATTTGTGTTCACTGGATACACTGTGGGTGTACCCAATAAGCATGATACCAGTGATTTTGATTCTGGAGCCTTCAGACAAGCATTACAACTTTTGTGATTTACTGTTTTTTGTTTTCATTATGTTCTTGTTTTTAATTATTACTGTAGCACTCCACACTTGAGCTTTGGAAACTCACATTTATTTAAAAAAATAAAATAAAATAAAAAGAGTTTGTTACTCTTGTTCTATTGTATGTTACAAAAGAACTATAGACTGTGGAATGCAGTTTAAAGATAACATATGCCAACAAATGCCTTGTATTATATGGCACTGCCGTAATTCAGATTTGTTTTCTTTTGGAAATAAAGGTCACTGTATTTTTTTTTTTTCCATTCTCATTGTTACATGGTTTTAAAGAAAATGAAAAAGAAAATGTGAAACACAATTTAGTCCTCATTATTTATTTGTAGATCCTGCAGCATCATGTTGTAATTAATTTTTTTGGAAGTTTCCGTTAAATGTAATATTGCTTCTCTTGTTATCATACTGATTTTTTTTTTCTATTTATAAATGTATTTTGATGGGCAGTAAAACAAAGTGTCTTAAAAGTTTTAAATAGAGAAAATGTGCTTTACACAGTTGCCTATAAAAAGTGCTCTATGTTATCCAAGCAATTCATACTATAAGCTTCACTCTTATTGTTGTATGCAATTTTTACTATCATGCAAATAAGCTTAGGTAAATAAAACTAATAGATCACCTTAGAAACTTATGCAATTAATGTGAAAATAATTGATGTTTGCAATGTGTCTTCCTTTGGTTTACAATCAATTTTAAAGCTACAGCTGTATAAATTTTCTGTATAAAGGTGTATTTCTTTTTTATGAGTTTATTGCTATGAAAACACCAGTTATTTTGTTACAGCTGGCTGTTTTTATAAGTGTATCACAATTTTCTTTATGCAGAAATGTTCTGACTAGGAGTGGTTATTGACTGTAACTACACAATTAAAATTGTTTGTATGGTATGATACAGCAGGGTTTGTCTGCGTATGTGTATGACTGTGAGGAATATAAATTGGTCTTAGTACACACTGTACCTTCTTGTCACCACTTTGAGGATGACATTTCAATTGTTCTCCTTTAAAATCACGAGCAGATTTTTTTTAATGACCTTCTTAATATTTGAATATAGATAACATACTTCAAAAAGAAACACAGTTTGGTTATGAAAATCATAACCTGTCTTCTCTAGGTTTAAAAACTTGCCTGCCCAACAGAGATAGCAGGATATTATTGAGTCAAAAGGCTATCAGGCATAAACATATTTACAGTTCCTGGCAGTAATGCACTAATAATGGATACGGCTGGTTTTCTTTTACACTAGAATTATGCTAACACTATTCCTTGCACTAATGTATAAACATTTAAAAAACAAAAACAAAATCATTAATAGTCACAAAGTACATAGGAAAGATGGGCTTTGCACATTGCAGTGCCCTTCTAAGCAAGATTATTTTAAACAATCACTAATAAGGTTCTTGATGAAGCCGTCACAACTGGTGAGGTTTAAACAAATGCAAAGTCAAAGAAGTCTGCAGCTGAAAGTTGGAGTGATGTGCATGCTGTTTTCTCTATCCCTAGGGAAGAAATGCCATGTTCAGTGACACAGTCACTGGATCCATGTGTGCCATGCCCCATGCTGTGTAAGCAGAGCTAACTTATGGGGCAGTGCCACCAGCACCCTAATGGTGACTGAAGAGCCAAGTACCACTCTCCAAAGGGCTACTTGACATGAGAAAAAAGAAGTGAAATCACTTTTAAACTGATGCATGTGCATATCCAGGGTAGAAGGAGAAGAAAAGACTTTCCTGGAGTATACTCCTCTTCATGCTTAGCTAATACATGCAGCACTCCTAATATCGGAAATGGGACAACAAATCCAACACTCTATAAAGGCATAAGAAGAAATATTTACAAAATTGTCTTTCCTATTTTGAAAGTAATTTCCTTTTATGTTTTATGGGTGCTGAAGTAGAGGCCATGATTATTATAGCTGTTTCTTTTCCATTGTCTTTGCTTTTCCTTGTCCTAGCCTAGCTGAGGTTGACTTCCAAGTCAACTGACCTGTGAAGTCATATATTACCTCCATAGGGGTTTGGATCCTGGTGGGTGGGCAGAAAGCATGCTTTCATCTTGGCCTGAGTGACCAAAAGCTTCTTTTTTAAATCCTTAGCAGCATCTTCAAAGGCAAAACAAATATTAACGTTGCCAATGTTATGCGGTTGTATGAGGTTTATAATGTTAGGAGTTAAGCTACTACAATCATGTGTCACCTCGACTCATGGGCTGGTTAGACTACCTAGAAAATACCTTATGTCCTTTTCTCTTCCTTTTTCTCACCATCTGGCATAATCCTATCAACAAACTTTCAGTTGCTGCAGAGATTAAGAAATCAGCCTTGATTTCTGAAACAAAGAAGTTTCTTCATAAATGTAATGTGAACTGAAAGATGAAAAGACAATTTGTTGGGAAGCTGTGAGTAAAACTCACTTCTGAGTAGGACTTCACCAGGAGTATATGAAAAGAGTATTTTGTATAGACACAGGGAAATGTGAGGAAATAATAACAGTATTACTAGGAATAAAATTTAAGCTGTGAATAAAGCCAAATGCCCAAAAAAGAGGGACCTAAGTGCTGAGTGGGGATGGCAGGGCTTAGCCTTTACTACAGAACTGAAATTAAGTACTGATAATGTTTTATGGTTTTACCACAAAAAGTGGAGTATTTTTAATCCCCACTGATTCTCATTAATCTGTATTTAAGTAAGTGACAAGACTTACGCGAATACCCTGGAGTCTCCAGTGAGTGGTTTTCTGGACAGAAATAAACCAGAGAGGGGCCAGCTTCCAGGAGGATCATGGCTTGGGGCACTCAGGTACCCCAGGCATGGGCACAAAAGTTGTTTGTCATTGTGAAGTCTCCCTGCCCCAAGATTTCTTGAGCTCTGTTTTGCATCACTACTTTAAATTGGTTGGATTATATGGAAAGATGTGCAGGCTTTAAAGGAAATTATTTAAAAGATAAAAAATGATTTAAAAGGATAAAATGTGCAGCAAGTGGAGGAGGATGGTTCCCTTCCATATAGTTTCAGTGATTTTCTGATTAAGCACCTTGTTTGTGTGCTGGGAAAACACCAAACCTTGCTGCTCAGTCCATTCGCTAACACAAATGCCCCATACATTAACAACGGTGTAAGTTATGTACTGCAGAAGTCTACTTGAGCATCAAGTATTAGCATTTCTGCTTAGCATCGACTGTGTGTTTTTATGTCAGATACATTGCAGAGACCAAAGGTTTTTTGATTTTTACATAATGATTTATACTGTGCTTTGAGTAACAGTCCCATGGCAAAGCAGGGATATAAATACGCTCCCAGGCCTTTTTTGCGCACAGATGTAATTTTAGTTTGGTCTCCTCACAGTGCCTTGCGTCCACACAGTCTTTTACTACAACAAATGAGCTAATAATTCAAACTGCAATAAGCAATCCTCCTTGGAGCAGGAGCAGTGCTACTTGGCAGCAAGTTTGTTTGCTCTGAGGTTCATACATGAGCCTTCCGCCCTCCCCTGCTGGCATCCCTCCCACATCCCACACTCATTGTTCTGCACCGGCCTGGACCCAGCACCTTTCCTGCCCTGGGTCATCCTGCCCAGATGTTACCTCTCCTGTTTACACACAAGCACTCAGGCTTATGTGCCACAGCACATAAGTAAGGTAGCAAGGACTGTGTGTGCCTGATGTCACCCAACCCCTGGGACAGGTTCATGGGTGACCTGATACAGTGGCTGGCGACTGTCCAAGACAGAGGAGTTGGGACAATTTTTAATGTCATTTCCAACCAAAGCCATTCTATGATTCTGTGATTCTATGATTCCATGATTCTATGATTCCATGACCACCACCTGTGCTATGAGCCACATGGCTTTGCTGGAACAACCCACTGTTCTTGGAAAGCTGGTGCTGTCTGGAGCAAAACCAGACCAGTAGTTTTTAGGGTACTGATGTAAAGGGGGCAAAAGGGATAGATGTCCAAGAGAGAAGCAGGAAAAGGAAGAGGAAGGTGACAGAGGAGAACAGGAGGATCAGCAAAGTCATAATAGCTTCCCTTGCATGAAACAAAGGATTTTGTCACAGTCTACGATAGAGAGTCACCCAGAAATGCTATGCTGTACTACCAAGACTCTGTAGAAAATGTTCTTGACCAGAAATGTACCATGGTCTCTAACGAAAGAGCTGGGATAATACAAAAATCTCCTCACCTGTCCACAGCAAAAGAGGTCCCCTAAAAAGTATGTACTCTGGTGCCATCCCTCTACACAGGTCATAAACCTTTTCATCTTCAGCTGCAGGCTGGCAGTAGTCATGGTAAATGAAGTTAGGACTCTTGTTTACTGGTCAGTTGCTTACTCCCATAATATGCTAAAGTAACATGCAGGCTGTAAAGCATTCTCATTATCCTGCAGGACGCCAGAAGCAGCTTCAACTCCTCGAAGTAGGCATACCATAGGAGTTGAAAAAATCAGACATGCTGTATGGCCTGGATTTTTATCATAGTGAAAGATAATAGAAAAAAGAATAAATAAATAACCACATTAATTCTATTAGCACTCAGAGCCATATAAGTATGCACAGTTTTTAGGTAAATTTTTTTTTGCGTGATTAGGTTATCTTCTCAAGAGGCTTCAAACCCCTATTGGCATCTGAACGGATCAGTTGCAATGATTTAAAAGTGATGGGACCAGAAAAATGCACACAGAATGCTGCTGATTTTGCAGCAGACTTTCTTCCATAATAGAACTTAAAGCAAAGAGCACTCTGTCTTGTTACTTGTGTTACAAAATAAGCGGCATTCACAAGGTCAACCTTATGGATGCTGCTGCTGCTCTTCTTGTACATCCCTTTGTACCTCATCTCAAGGGGGTACTTAGCATGCCCCAAGATTTCTTCTCCCTCCTTTCTTCTGCCACATCCCCAGGCAACATTTTTACACAGGGAAAGCACTTTAGAAAACCCTGTACCTTAAAGCAAGCCCCAGCAGGGAAAAGTAGGCAAGGATGTCCTTTCAAAAGTGCAGGAAAAGTAATTCTTTATCATTATCATCATGACAGCTTGGATTGGGAAATAAGTACAGGTGTTGTTGTTGGCTTGCCTTAGTGGGCAAAATGCTTTATCCCCAGCCTAATAAGGATTCAATATCAGCTGGGAGGCTGAAGGAGATGGAAAAGTAGGAGAGAGGAGAAGAAATATCTGGCTGCAAACTCAGTGGGATCAGTCGTGCCTAGCGATGACTGGAGAATTGCACTACTTTAACCTGAAGGAGATCTGAGTTAGACATTAGGAATAATGAAGTGAGGAGAACTCATGGTTCACACACTGGATGTGTGTACAGAAATAACCTGTAAAAAGGCAGAAAGAGGGATCAGTGCTACTAAGCTGCTTCAGAGGAAAGGTTAAATATATAAAGCTTGCAAAAAATCACAGTGGCAGTTTGCTTCTTTAATAAATACCTACAACATCATGAGTAGTGAATACAGAAAGAAAACTCTTGTAACACAAATGGTGATGATGTTTGAGATATACCAAGGGGAATGGCTGTTCTGAGTGTGCCTAGTCATGAGTGAGATGAACTGAAAAGGTCTGAAACCATCACTGTGCTCTTGTTCAGGTGTGCTCAGTGCTCTTTGCACATTTTATTACCTATTCTTGTTCATAACCACATGATTTTAAAACCAGTGGACTGAATAATTTCATTGAGGAGTAAGTCACCTCATTATTTACAAAGTGTTCCCTCCCACACATCCCAGAACAAAAACTTTTACCCAAACCACTCTGGTAATCACCATGGTGCATGCGCAGTCACAGTTCATAACTGTGCTTTAACTGCAGTGAGAGTTAATTGAGGTTCCTCTGACACAGATGGTACTATGAAACCAGGCCATTTTTTTGGAGGACGGCACCTTTCTTTCAGTCTCCCTTGTAGCCATCCCACTTTCACTCATGTTTAGCTAATCTGTTCCTTTCTCTTCAAAAGCCCATTGAAAAAGTTCATGCTGCTAAACTTGGGTAAGTGAGAGCTCCCAGGACAACTGGAAAGAATGTGTTTGCATCATTCCCTCATATGACATCAATCCAAAGCTATTTAAGGTGCATCATAGGATGGCCAGGAGTTCATGGGAATGTGCTGCTTTGATCCCAGGTCTTCTCCAGCTGTGGCAGTGCTCTCTGCAATGCACACCTGAGAGCAGGGAGCAGACAATGGATGGAAACTGCAGCCCCAAGTACCTCCCTGTGTGTGACACAAGAGCACAGCACCATTTGTAAACACCCTTTTTGACACACACACACAAAAAGAAGGGCACTATGGGCAAGCAGATCAAAGTGATGTGATTGCATTTCAAGTCTGATGCAGCTCATTCCTAAAGCCAAGGTGAATAGCCTAATCCAATGTATCATTCCTGTGCAGGCAGACCCTCAGGCTGGCATCATGTCCCATGGAGCACTGCTCCAGCGTGCAGCATCTGCCACTACTTGCCCTAGGGCTTGGCATCCAGCTGCCCTGTTCCTCCCTTCTCCCTGTGGAAGGTGCTTTGCACAAACTTTGATGATCAAAAACTGGGCTGATTCAGGCCTTTTAATGCACTGACTCTCACTCTGGTCAGTGCTACTTGATCTCTGATCCACCTCCTTGACCTTCAGGCATTCACAGGGGCAGATTTACAGTGATTTAGCCTTAATTTTGTGTGCTCTTGTTTGTGCAGATATGATTCTTCCCACTTACCCACTCTCTCCCCTGGTTAATCAATACATCAGCTGTTGACAACAACCACTGCCAGACAGTTAGTAGATGGGACAATTATTCTCACAAGGACTTTTATGTCCAGCCTTTAACCTACAACATCCAGCACAGAGCAGCTGCAAGAGCTCTGAGCAGCAGATGCCCCTTTTCTACTGCAACTGCTGTGCCTCTCTCCTTTTGGTCTCTGGCTACTTGCTATGGCAAGATGAAAAAAATGTGGTTTTTTTTCAGGATATTGTAGTATAAAAGGCTTAGCTGATTTCTGCCTCAAGAAGGGATATGAGACCTCATAGCCAGGTCCCTCACACATGTCATAAATAGTTATTCTATAGGGAGGATCAAGCAATTTGAAATCATCCCTCACTCTTTCTGAGACATATTAATGTCTATTGGACTGCACCTCTTCAGCTCACTTTTTAAGGATGCATGTGGTTGAGGCAGAGCACAAAAAAGTGGGTGGCCAACACATTAGCTCTTTTTCCTGAGCCCTCAGTTCTGCTGTGGCCCCACAGACATCCTGGATCACCAAGTGTAACTTCAGGTAGAAGCTGTGTTACTGTGACTTATGGTTGGAACTGGTCAAATTTTCACCTGGAGCTGAGACTGAAGCTAAACAAATTTGATTTAAGGCCATACTACCTCTCAGCTTTCTGTTTTTGCTGCAAGCAAGGCTCCTTAATATCACATCATTTGTCCTACCACATTTTGGGACTACGAACATTTGAGGAAATTCCCAGTACTAAGAAAATTCCCTTTTTTTCTGATTTCTCCATCCTGGTCACAGCCAGAGCATGACTTGCATGATTCATTCATGTGAAATATAAAACAAAGCCACCTTTTCACAACATCTGAATGTGAGAAATCCTTAGCTACAGTAGCAAGAAATGCTTTCAGAAGATACATCCTGACTTCTCTGAAGAATTCATATCCAGCTGCATAACTTGTAGTGTATCTTCCAGCAGTGGTTGGGAGTGTTTTTCAGCATGGTGTGAAGTTCTGGTGCACTGGACCTGTGTAGTATCACCAGTGGGCCCAGCACTGAATGAGCACAAGGAGAATCTTGTACAGAGACACATGAGGGGAGACAATGTGAATAGAAATGGTTGCCTCGGTACTCAAAAAAAAATGGAAGAAAGAACCAAGTGACAAGGGTACAAAGGAAACAAAAGACAAATGCCTGAAATATATACTAACAGTGGTAAAATGTTCTATCCCTCACTTAACATGTACATATATATAACTTCAGTGTTTCATCCTGTATCTCATAAAGAGTTGCCAGATTATTACTCAGCTGATAGAAATCAAGCAGAAAGTGTTTCCTACCCATTGAAAAGGGGTTTCAAACTTTGATTCTAAGTTCTTTTTCATTGTTTTTCTTTCTTCTGGGCTCATAGTCATGATGTTTATCTCATCCGCGCATGGGAAGAGGGGGAGGAATGGGTAGGCTTGACTTGTGCTAACTGTTGGCAACAGTTGTTTAATTTTTTGCAACATACACCCAAGTAACAAGAGACTGAGTAAAATATAAATAAATATGCTCTTTGGAAACCCTATACATCTTTATGGTCTATGATACCTTCAAATCGTGGAAAAACACATGTTTGTTTGTTTGTCTTTTAAAAAAACATTTTGGTGGGAATGCTACCTCCCATTGCTGTAAACAAGGTCAGGAGGCCAAAATTAGTCTGTCCTATTTCACGCAAAACAGTCAACAACTTAAGATGTTTTTGCAATAATCAGAAAATTATTGACCGGTGTCAACACCCCCTTTCTGATAAACTGTTGAAATGTTAATATTCTTGGCAAAATTGTTTTTGCTCTAATTACTGTATCCATCTGCTCTATAAGATTGATTATACTGCGAGAATGTTTGTTCTCTTGTCTCCTGCAATGATGGGCCTCTCCTTGGCGCAGAAACAGTCCTGCCTCAGCTTTACACAGACACGAATGTGCAGCAAAATCAAACCAGCACTTAGCCCCAGTAAAGCTGGATAAAAATCTCTTGAAGGTGTTTATACAATAGACACTAAATGGCTCTTGGATGGACCATCCCTGTGAAAGCTGTCACCATGGCCAGGAACAAAATATCTGGCCTACATCCAGGACAGGAGATCTGTGATCTGTAAGTCCACCAAAACACTGCAAGCCTACAGAGGCTTGGCACACCAACAGTGTTCCTGATTCAGCTGAGGAAAAGTTTGGCTAATTGGAGACACCAAGTCTCCTCTTTACAAGCTCCTTGGCAGGATGCAATCAAGTTGTCTGTGGGGGAGGGCATTGCCCACCCTGCTTCCACGAGCACCTGCAATGGCTAATGGTGTCTGGATTGAAATAGTTATTCCTAAAGCCAATGTATAATATACATCCTATCTGAAGCATATGCCAAAGAAGTCTTGATGCAAAGTTATGTCTAGTATTAATCATTATTAAAGCTAATCAGAGGAAATAAAAGAAAAAAAGAAACAAAAAGAAACAAAAACAAAGCAGTGGAAGTTATTATTTTCTTAGAAAAATGCCATTTTCCCACAGCAAGTCTGGGAGAGATTCAAAATTGTATTTCCTTTTTGAACAGGCATTTTGAAATACATGCACAAAGAAAGTAATTCAAACTCAGAAAAAATAACAAAACATAATTTATCTTTGAGACTTCTTAAACAGAGGATATTTTTTTCACAGAAGAAAAATAAAATTCAGTAAAAGCATTTATTTCAGAGGTATGATTTTCAATGAGGAAAAAAAAAAAACCAACAAAAAACTACTCTTTTCCATGTACTGAACTGCATAGTCATGTCTAAAGAGTTCAAAGCCACCCAGCTATCAGACTGAGATTGCTTTCAGGTTTCCACGTTGAAAAGATTTTTGGTCTTTGTAAAAATCTTCCAAGTTTTTGACTCCATAGAGTGTACTCAGTGCATATGCTTATCCCTGTAAAAAGAAGCATAAAGGTTAGAAACTTCCAAAAAGGAAGAAGGAGTTTCTAGATGTTGAAGAAATGGCATTTTCACAGATTTAAGTTCTCAGCCTATGACTATGCACAACCTTCTTGGAAATGTTATGCAGCCTAAAGAGACTTTACTGGGTAATCATTCTCACCTTCATGTCACTCCTTTATTTGTTCCAGCAGGGAGTATTAAGCTGTACTTAGCTAACACGGGTTATTTCCAGGGCCTCAGCTAATGTACCATGCTGGAAGGTGTTCAGAAAAGTTTAAGGGAAAGAGGGGAGGGAAGGCTAACAATACTATTGTTATCAGACTTATTGGAGAAAATGTCGAGGAATGAAATTTCTTAAAGAAATTCCTCAGGGAAAAATAAATAAATAAATAAATAAATAAATAAATAAATACATACATACATACATAAATGAGGGAGATTTGGTATTTTTGCTTGTTCAATGTGCTATTACACTGCCTGCTGACTTTACTGCATATGAGAGAAATGTATGTGGGGAGCGAGTGAGTGCAGCTCATCCTCAATAAAACATCTCTTTCTTGTCATTCAAAGCATTTATCTTCTCTTCTGGCTTCCCACAGCAGCTCCCAACTCTGAGAACTGCAACACAATGCCACATTGCTGCTACCAATGCACTCAGCATGCTAGAGCAGGAGAGCAGACCAGGAGCACAGAAGGCTTTCTACAAGAGAAACGTAGCAGTTTTTTTCCTGTTCCAATTAGCATCTCAAGCCTGACTACCCAAGCACCAAAAATGCTCATTCTGCCGCCACACCCACAAAGCCCTTGAGTCCTTGTGTCTGGTGACCACAACTCAAAGGACTTTTCACCTGGAAAAGACAGGTTTTGGATATTGAGAAAGCCAGGGAATGACTGACAAGATCCCTTTCAAATAAGATTTTTACTTCAGAGTATAAGCCCTGAGTAGCCTATGCTGAAGTCAATATGGATTTCCAGCTATCTGTCATTGGACATCATTGGAAACCCATCATGGAAAGAACATATCAAGTTATAGGACCCCAAATCCGCCTGAGCCCACTGAGCTAGAAATAATTCAGCTAGATGTAATTATGTTGCCAGCCCAGATCTACCTGGTCCACTGCAATCCTAGCCACCCAGTCCAACTGCTGATTGTTCTGATGCTCTTCAATGGCACAACACTTGGGTATGTGGGCATCTTCACCACACATCTTTACAACCATGTTCACTACCCAGACAGAAGTATCTTTCTGTAACACAGTGGCTCAGATGGGTTTTGTCGCTGTGCTGCCAAATGTTCTGCTTTCATTGTTGTAACTACTTCCATAGGGCATCTGCCACCATCCAGGAGTTAGTGTAGAGGTAGTACACTGGCCAGTTCTCTCGTTCAGCAATATCTAAAGCCAGCTGAATAGCCTTCTCTTCTACAAGCTGGCTCAATTCACCTTTTCCTTCAGTAGGAAGAAGAGAAGTATTAAAAGTCATAATCTTTAGCTCAGACAAAAATAAACCCCTAAGAAAATGACACTGACCACAGCAGAGACCCTGTGCTCAACAAGAAGGCATTGGGAAACCCAGAAATCCCCAGGGAAGATAGCATTTCTCCAGGTTTTCAGCTGCTACTCTTTGAGCAGGGGCCTGAATATTTTCCCTATGTCCTCTGAACAAAATACAGGGCTGAATGCAGTATGACTGAATTAGGCTTGATAATTTCCTGTCTGCCTGCAGTCTCAGACTGACATCCTGACGCTGTCCTACACTGAAGGACTATTTTTGAAGCTACCTTTACAGGCACACTGGATGCAGTGCAGTTTTATTTTTAAATGAAATCTTTGATTATGAAGAACAATCCCACAGCTAGGGATGCATACTACAGAACCAGAGAGTCTGTGGGGGACCATGCTTATCACAGCAAAATCGCCTTCTCAACTGTTCAGTACTGCTGCCGTGTCATGTTACAGTAATAACTGCAGATGAAGAGCTTTTAATTCATTGATAAAAGCAGAAGGCTGGAGTAGCTGGCTAGCTGTAATGAAGCTTATTATTCTGTAGCTAATTTGTCGATTATATTAGGGTTTTGTTTCTGAGCACTTGTACCAGAAGACAGTATTATCAACATAACATCTAAACATAGAAGGTCCTGGGAAGAATGTTAATGAGCTATCACCTACCTCTGCAAAGGTCTTCGTTATTAATAGTGAGTAGCCTAAGTATAGATCAAAACTCTCCCTCAAGAGTGTGAAACCTGTGTAAAATATGATTACTCATTTGGAACATAACCAGAAAGTAATGGCTAAGTCATGTCTCATTTATAAGTTTGTGGTTCCTTTAACGATGGTAAATGGATGAGGGCTCAACTGAGGCACTCTGGTCCAGCACTGGGATTCCCACACACCTCCAGCAGACACAGCCGCAGCTTGGAACCCAATCCAGGGAGAAAAGCTGTGCATCAAAGAGCTCTGCTGCTCCCTGTTCGCTGCCTTTCTCTCTTCTGCCTCCTTATCTTGCAGTCTGGAAGCCAAGAGCCCCTCAACTGCTGAAACTGTGGATGCGTTCCCTCCCTTAAATATTTGATCCCCCAAAGGTAATAAAGAGTATACTGGTGTACCTCTTTCTGTGCCAGGACATAAAAGCAATGTCACGATACACATGTGTAAAGAAAAATGAAGCATATGACATCTAGATAACCAATGATCACTGCAATGATCACTGCAAATATTGAGAATGTGTTTTTGTTTTCTAAAATTTCTTTCAAAATTTCAGTGGGAAAAGGAATTCTTCACATCTTCTTGCCTTGCTCTGGACAATCTCCTGCCACATCCTGACACTGAGGGCTCATGAGAATATTATATTGCACTGAAAACACTGAGTCTCCTTGAAGATCCTTGTGGTAAGAAACAGTGTCACTGAGGTTTCTAAGGGCGAGGAAGAGCAGGAAACAGTTTAGTTGTTTGGAAACATCACACATATTACTAATTATTGCTAGGCTTATGAAAAAGTCATATATCAAGGTAGACATTGGCAGGTTCAAGCTAGACCAAAGCACAGCAGAAACTGCTGTAGGACATACTTTGGTTTTGTATGGAGCTGCACTGTAGTTCAGAGGGGCTATTTATCCTAATCTACAGAAGCCTATAATTGCTTTGCAAGCTCCCTGCCTGTTCAAGGGTATTACAAGCCTCAGAGTTTCTCTTATGCATTGTGTCCAGACAGAAAAACTGATCTACTTCTCCTAAGAAAAAAAAAAAAAATAAAAGAAAAAAAAAAAAAAGAAGGAAAAATGCAACAAAACACTTGTTTCCTTTAAAGCACAGCACAAAGTATTCTGCATTCAGTATAACCTCTTTTTTTTTTTTTTTCCCCTATTCTTTAAAAATATTGCTATAAAAAAATTGTTTTCATTTTCTATCAGCGGTGTGGTTGTTAAAATCACCTTAAAACTGCAGCACATGACTGACTTGTAAAGGCACTAATTTCTAGAGATATTAATGTGAAACTGACAGTAGCAGACATCTAGCTAGATGGCATCTTCTGTCCCCAGAGTCAGAGCTGTGGCTGGGATGAGGGACATGCATGAGCATCTCCTTGGACAGCCCAGAGGGGATGGCTTGGCTGCAAGGGTCTGGGGTCCAAAGACAACCTTGCTCATCATTTTTGCACAACCATCTGGATGATCCCTGCGAAGAGAAGGGCCTCTTGGAGATAGGAGCAAAGAAACCTTCCTGCCCAGCCACTTTGGCTGTGAGACCCACTTAATCAGACCCCCTTTTTTTTTTCCTGAAAAGGGACATCTGGGGGTCAGTTCCACCCTAAACCACACAGTCTGTGCTCCAGCACATGCTGATTAGCCATGGAACACCAGGCTGCCAAAAACAGCAGGCATGCTGCATGCCAAGCAGCTTTTCAGGGCAATGCCTGAGCTGCTTCCATTCTGGTCCCACAGCAGGGTATGGAGTCCATACATCTTCACAGAAGGGTTCATACTCTGTGAGAGGTGAAGGACCAGTCTGTGGAATCTACAGCTTTTATAAAAGGGGCAGGAATTTTTTCCAAAACTGCTGAGGAGATGGACACTGAGGGTAAAATCTCCTCCACAAGCAAATGTCAGTGTACCAGCATGACATCCTTTGTGTGTAGGGTATTTTGCCTATTAGAGACCAATCCACGTAGCTGCAGGCAATCTAGACTCCTTAGGGAAACAGAAGGTTGCCTACTTAGACTTATTAGAATGGTAAATGGCTGAGCAGCTGGACGAACAGGCAAAAATAAACTACCTGATATTCTTCCAAGTGCTATACAGAAACCATCCCCATTTCTCTTCAGTCCTCTTAGCATTACAAGGCCAAAGGGATTTATATGCTTAACATTCAGGAGTCCAAACCATCAAAATGTGAGCAGGTTTTGAAAAATTATGTTTTACAAGTGACAGTCCAGCTGACTTCCCATCCGACTTCTGCAAACAGAGTTGCCAGGACCTGAAAAGGTAATCTAGAGTAGCCAAAATGTTTTGAAGAACACAGTCACGGTGATCTGGCACCTAAACGCTAACAAGTAGTATAGGACTCACTCCCAAAACCTGGTAAGATTCAGGAAGAATATCACAAAGTTTTTCCTAACAAGATCTGCTTCAGTAAGGAAAGAAGATCTGCTCAAACCACTGTCTGGACAGAACAAGACTGTAGACACCAAAACACAACTACTAGCAGAACCAACACTGTGCTATGTAGCAATCACCCGGCAATGACAAAAGTTTAAGGATTTATCTACATACAGTAAGATTTACTCATTTTGTGGTTAATTATTTCCTGTGTTTTTTATTTTCCATCAGAGTAATGTTTCAAAAAACCCTTTTCTTTTTTGTTTTGTTTTTGTTTTGTTTTTTTGTTTGTTTGTTTTATTTTTTGTTTGTTTGTTTGTTTTTGTACTGGGGGCATAGAGTTTTTATCTGTTTAGGAACAGTGCATTAGATATGAAAAGTTACTACTTGTACATTGCCTTGAACTTGTGTCCCTTAAGTTATTTTTATATAATAGAATCAGTCACTATTTATTTCCTTTTCTATCATTTCAATGCTTATTTTTTTCCATTGGAAGAAAGAAATTCTATCCAGCATTGTACACTGTAGATTTCTTTGCATCTTTATACTGCTATGAAGTTGAGAGAGACCTTGTTTGATTGCCAGCCCACCTCTGAAACCTGTTCTTCAGCCCTTGAGCATGGAGGCCAACATTTTCCAACAGATTGTGTAGTGCTAAGTATCTGAATCCATATCTATACATGTAAATAAAGTTAGCCCTGCTTTTCAGAGGACTCTCAGATCCCATCAGTGGGAGTTTTTATGGACAGAAGACTGAATAAGCATTGCAGGATTTAATTAGTACTATTACCCAAAGGAGCGCTTTAAAGATGGCTATATCAGAGGATGCTGATACAGTTCAGGAGATAACTGTTCTTTTTTTTTTTTCTTCTGCGTATATGCTTTCAATGATGCTTTAGAGAGGAGGATATTCCTTCTTAAATATTAAGTTCAGCTATGTGCTGCTTGAAGAAGTATTTATTTGATTATTACATCACGCAGTAAGGATGTCAGTACTTAAAATAAAAAGCACAAAATCCTGGAGTCATAGCAAGAAAGCTTTGTTTGTTAAGAGCTATGCTTAAATGCAGACTTAGTGGAAGAACAATCAAGGACAGTTAAAAACACCTTTAGGACTTACATGTAGCACAAACCCACATAGCTTTTCTAAATGAAAGGTACAGTGCACAAGACTGTGGGCTACATGAGAGATCTCATCACACATATCCTTGGAAAAGGAGGAACTCTGAAGTCAAAAACCACCACAAAATTTACGACTGTCTTCAGCTGGTGTCTCAGCTGGCGTAAATCAGCACAGTATAGCTCTGCTGATTTGGATGGAGTGACTTTGATTTACACAGGCTGTACTGGACTGCTGTGCAAATCTGCTCCTTACATACCTAAAGAAAAATAAAATGAAAAAAAAACAGGAGAGGAAGAAAGGTTTATAGATTTACTATAGAAAATGAAACAGTTAAATCTGCACCTACGTTTCCTTTAGGAACTAATAGTTATTTTACTGCTTAACAGCCTTGAAGTAAAAGGCAGAAGTTCGAATTTAGGAAGTCTCATGATGACATTTAAAAATATTTGTGTAAAGAAATTACATTGCAAGAACATATATTCCTGTGCACCAGACAACTTCAATTGGACACCTCAAATTCTGTTTATACTCATGATCTTGCTACATTCTTAGTTTTTACTCTATTATATACCTGCTTGCAGTGGGACTATGAAGCCTGATGCCTGGATGACTGTTTGTGTTTGGGTCAGGTATTATGTTGTTCATAAAATAAGGAAAATAAATTGTCTGCATAGACCAGCCCTAACAAATAGTCAGACTACTTCAACCTAATATTATGTAGAGTAGGGTTTAATGCAGTGGGTCTTGTTCTTTCAGGAAAGAAAAGAAAAGAGATGCAGAGCATGCATTTTAAAAGAATGTAAGAGTACACGACAAAAATGAGACAGAATAAGTGTGATTTCTTGCTTAAAAATGGAAAACTGAGATTATAAGTGTCAAGAAGAAATTTCAGAAAGGAATAGTATAAGGAATAGTATAGGTTCTCTGAAAGGGACTTACTGAAAATCCAAAGGCCTGTCAGGAGAAAGGTAATAAATAAATAAATATAATCACACAAATTAATTTTACATTGAATTTGGTATTTCTCATCCTTGCCCACAGGAGAGAGAGATATATATGGGAAACGCACTGTAAAGTATACAGCTTATTTGTTCAGACTAATATCTGCAAGCTTACACCAGATAAAGCAGGGTGCAAGAATCCTCTGGAAGAAGTTCTCAGTCCTCATGGAGAGTCCATCCTCCCTCTTGCAGAGGTCAGTGGAAGAGCGAGGCAGCAAGCATGCTGATGGTATGAACAGGGACAGAGGACAGGAGAGCTGGGGGTCCGCTCCCTGCTGGGGCTGCTTTCTATTCATTGGGGGGCGTGTGTCCAGGACCAAAATCTGGGCATGAGTCAACAAAGACCAGGTACAGTCTCAGGGCTACTTCTGTTTAGAGCCTCCACACAACTTCAAAGAGGACTTGAGTTGGTTAAAAGCAGTCATTCTGAAATTATGCTAAATTTCTCACCTCCCAGATAGCTCAGCTCATGGGATCTCTTCTCCATTGCTATAGATTTATCATCTATTCGTGATTCATTTCACTCACCTCTCACATTAAATCTCTGCTTGTTTATTGGGTCTGAATTTGGACATACAGTAGTCTCTACATATTCACTTTAGAGTAGAACAATATAACAGGAGAAGAATGCATAGAGGTTTACAGTGGTTTACACTGAAAAAAAATAATCCATTGTACTTACATTTTTAATATTTTCTAAGTATTGAAGAGTTGGACTAAACTATTGGGTTAGAAAGTAATTAAACAACAAGTCATTTGAGAAAATATCTTCCCGACTGAGGCACAAACACAGCAGAAAGAGCTGCTGTAAAACAGAAACCAGTATCACAGTCCTAACTAATGCCTGCAATATGTGTGTATGTGTAAAGAGACAGATGAAAGATTTAGTAGATAGATGGCAAAACAGGTGACATGACTTCTGATTCTGACTTATGGAAATTGATACCTTCGTTGAAGTACAACCTGTTCTCCAAATCCTGACATTAAGACGAATAGCAGCCAAACAGCAACTTTGATATTTGCGAGAGCTCAAATATTGATTGCACTACTTATTAATGAGTTTCATTCATAATAAATACATAGTATGTTTGCACAAAGGAGGTGTTTTTGAGGAGAGGCATTACATGCTGTATTAAACAATGAATAATTTCTTAATCTTAAATGTGAGTAAACAGCAGGATAGTAAGTGTCATGGTTATAGTAATTTCAGGAAGGTGCAAGTGTAGCAAGTGCTCCAGATCAACAGATGAGGCACCCCTCACTTCAGATGAAGACTTTCTTGATAGCAGTTGTTATGTGAGCTGTTTTGAGCTAGAAATTTCTCCCATAATTAATGACAGCTAAAGATTTTTACTTTTTTATGCACTAAATTCCATCTCATTGGCTTGAAATTTTATGACTGAATTTATGATAGAAACTTTTTATGTTACCTTTTTAGAGCTCCTCCTACTTGGAGTAGTTACTTTTACAAAATCTCTAAAATCACCTTTTTATTCACTATTTAGACATTTTTCTAAGAAAATACTACCTTCATAAGATGGCCAACACATCTGAAATTCAAAGAAAATAGTAAATCATAAAAACTACACAGAACGGACGTTTCAAAGATTGAAGTTTGACATATTTGTTAATGACTATGTTCCCCAAACTGCTGGTCAAGTTACCACTTACTGTAATGAAATAGAAGATGAGATCTTGTGTTTAGGAATTCAATTCTTGGAGGTCTCATTTATCCCCCTATTTTTTTTTTTTAATTTTTATTTTTTCCTGGTATTTTTTCACCACAATAGCTAGGTGTATAAATTCTATATTTGATGTCTAATATAAGAGGGAAAAACTATGTCTATGGATAAGTAAGCCATCTAAACAGAAAGACCATTATTTTACACAGACTACTTTGAGAGTAATACCTCCTGTTTTATTATGTTGGCCCACAATGTCAGAGCTGGGTAGTGGTGCTATGGATTCCCACCAGTATTCCATTACATTTTGTTTCCATGAGACAGATGGCAGCATAGGGGTAGTCTGACAAAATGGTGTCTGACATGGAACTGCAGATGAATCAAAGGTGTGGCACTGAATGCCTTTGTGCAGAAGGGAAAAAAATGGCACTCCATGACATTATTGATGCTTGCTGAACATTTATGGAAACCAAACAGTGGATGTGAGCACAATGAAGTGGTGGGTGCTGAGTTTCAGCAGTGGCAACAGTGGGTCACCTTTGTTGGTGCAGATTTTTATGAGCAAAGCATGCAGGCCCTCATTTATTGCTGGTGAAGATGCATAGCTAATGGTAGAGACTGTGTTGAACAACTGTTTGTAGCTGATAATTTTCTCAGTCAAATAGTGTTATCTGTCATATCTGCTGTAGTTTACGCTGAAATAAATAGTTGATATTACTTTCAGGATGACCTTAGGGTCACCTTCGGGGAACCACTAAAGCAGGTATGTCCAACCTGCAGCCCGCACATAGCCTTGCCCAGCCTGTTCAGCAACTGCAGCCTGCCCTATGCCATCCTGTCAGCAGCTCTGTCACTCTGAGAGGCCTGACATGCAGCAAACACTCAGCAACAACCAAACACTGGTGTGTAGAGTTCCAGTCAGACGTTCAACACAAAAATCTAATCATGTCTCTTTACTAGACTCCCATTTCTCTGTCTTACCAGAGAAATATATCCCCTGCTTCCCGACCATATCTTATCCATGTCACTGCTTTCTGGCCACTCATACATGTGTATGTACAACTATTTTCAAGGATGGAGGAACACAGGAAGAGTACAATTTCATCAAAAACTCACTGTGAGTGAGGGTCATCTGTGGGGAGACAACTTTGGGGACTGTCCTCCTGCCCTCATGTTATACCCTCATCCTTGAGGCCCCACAGCCTCCGGGCTGCCCAGCCACAGCAGCTGATAAAGATGTTGATGAACCAATCACTGAGTACAGTGGAGATGGGTCCCACGCTGGGCTCTGTGCACTGTCAGCTCTACCACTAGACCAGGAGTAACCAACCTGCAACCCTGGACAGTCAATAATGCAGCCTTGCTTGATCACAAGCTTTTAACCTCATTTTGTGATTTTTAGAGATATTTTTGATGAGTAGATTGAGCATAGTTCAAGCACAGACTGTGTAAGTGACTGGAACACTGTGGGGAGGTGGACACAGTGCAGTGCTGATGCTGTCTCCTGTGCCTGCCACACAACACAAGGTGAATCAAAACGCATGTGTATTGCATATTTTCAAAATACCTACAATAGTGTTGTAACATTTTACTGTTACCTTAGGCACCTTATTTTCTACCAAATTTCTACCAAATACTAGCTAGCAAATGTGTTCTCAGGAGGAACTCATGTCTGCAACTGGAGCACTACTGTCTAGGTCTTGGGCATACAAACATTAGGCTGTATCTGTGAAGTGGCAGCTTAAAAGTTACATCCTTGGCTTCAGCACGGATCCACTGAGACCCAAACTCTTTTATTAGCTTCTTGACAGTGGTGGCAGCCTCTTGGATGGGAGCAGCATCACTTATTTTTGAGAAACAACATATGGTACTTAGATTCCAGTGGTTGCCAGCTTTTGATGTAATTAGCCATGATCCCTGAACATCTGCACTCATCAGTTAGCCTTTAGGTTGGTGATCTATTGTTCTGCATTGGAATTGAGAATACTCCTTCTCCGGGCATGCTTCCTTCAAGAATGTCAAATATCTTTAGCTTAAGTTATTAGCTTCAAAACCCTGTGAGCACACTGTAGGAAGAAATCCCATTATAGATTATCACCTCGTCACACTTGAAAAGTTCTCCTGAGACGGGAAAAAGCAGACTACTTAAAAGGCACTGCAGGACAGTGAAGGACCACAATACATGATGGTACTGTCAAAACAGAAACGACCTCCTCAGAATGGCAATTTTTCCTAAGTCATGTGTGTAGCTTGCTACAATCAGACTTACCGTGACACATACACATAAGTCCAGCAGACTTATAATGGGGAAAAAATGAATTTAAAAATAGAAGTCAGAAGATTCAGGAGAATGAAACAATTTCAACATATTGCTAGAAATTTTCATTCCATTTATGAAATGCCAAAGAGTGAACGTTTCACAATATGACTGAAGGCTAACCATTTATTCAGTGATTTTTTTTTTTCCTTTTGAATTGCAAAAACTAATTAACAAATTATTTGTGACCAATTATAACCTTGGATTACCAGATGGATTGAAAGAGACAACAGGACAAGAGAGAAAAACCATTAGTTAAACAAGTAATCTCATGGAAGCCATATGGGCTGTTTAGGCAATTAGGATTATTCATAGAAGAAGGGACTTAAAGAGTCTTTCAGAAAGTCCATTATCTTTGATAACAAGGTTACACTGGGTTATGTGAACTCTCTGGAAGAAAAATGATGCTGGAAATAAAATTGAAAAGAAAGAAGAGAGACCAGATACAACAGCTACATCTAGAACCACAAAATCAAAAAATAAAATAACTGAGAAATAGTTTCCTGGGCCACAGAGGTCTAGAAAATAGAATTAATTAATCCTGGGGAAGCAAGAAACAAGAAAAGATTATTGTTGTGAATACTGGCATTCAACAAGAAATAGTTCGTTTTAGCTATCTATCTCTATATTTCTAGCAGTCATGCGTGTAAATAGAGGACACCTAACACTGCCTAAGGAGACTGATAATACTTGCAATTGTCAAGCTTAGTTGAAATGATAGTCCATCTCCTCATTAAGTAACAGAAGGAAACCATGTAGTCTATATTTTAGTTTCTTAACATAACATGAAAATTTCCTGCTACACTACGTTTCCCAGCATCGTTTCTCTGAAACATAACAATACACTGAATTTTTGAATAAGCATTATTCTCAGGTTAAACCTGCCACTTAGTCAGTCCAACTGGTTTGCCCAACAGTTGGTAGTCATTTTTAGGGTACTCCAAGCAGGATTATCTCTCACTGACACATTACACCAGTCCTAACAGGTTTAAAGTCCAGTCCTGATTCGTAGTGGAAGCTCATTATGTTCTATGAATCCTACACTTGGTATAATCTCAAGAAGATTACAATCCTTTCCATATGTAAGGGATAAAAACTTCTTCCACTTTCTGAGAAGTTTTTCAAAAGAAAGCAAGCTCCTTCAGGTAAAGATAAAGTTGGGTTGTGTAAGAGGCCCTGCAAAATAGCATTCAGCTAGAATCTGGTTAAGATAACTTCAAATGACAAGCAAGAAAATAATGCTTATTTTCCCTAATTTGCTGTGGCTTTTCTATAATTGGCTGTGACACAAGGAACTGAGCTCTGATGAGCATTGCAAGAAGAGGATTTCTTTTATAAGCTTGAAAGAGAGGAGATTCTAGGGAATTCATTCTTATTTATACTGTTATGAACTTCTTTTTGTTTTTGGCCTGAAAGTGAAAAGACCAAAGGGCACTTAAAGTCTGCACTTTTTCCCCTCAGCGTTTTCATCAGCTGACACAAAGCTGGCCAATTTATTGCTCTGACTGACAGCAGCTGATCAAGTGTTCCCACAGCCACTATCACAGTGTGAAACATTGGGTTCAAAATGGTGATGGGTTCATTTGCTGTAATTCTAAATGGGACAGAGCCCAAAAACAGGATCCCAGCTCCCTTGAACTCGAGCTGTTCAAATTCAGATATGCATCAAAATCTTCCTGCTCAAACCCATCGCTACTTAATTTACCAAAGCTGTTACTGGCACAGCACTTCATTCTGGCTGTCTTCACTAGCTCTCATGTGGAGGCCATAGTAAATTACACAGCTGGGAATGCAATAGCATCTGAAGCAATTGACCGATGCAAGGATAGTGGTGTCACTTACATTGCTGAACTGCCCACATTTGACAGAGCGGTGCTGTCCTCCACAATGGGGTCTGGAGGTTGGTTCCCTGCTCTCCCACATGCAAGTAAATCTGTTAGGTATCAATAGCACTGGATGCCATTGACTACATGCAGATATGATTTCCTTTAAACTGATATGCTTCCACATTTCTTATGAAGTCCTGTTAGTGAGCAGTGCTACAGCACATAGAAGGACTTCTCATGTAGGGGCTTCACTCCTCGTGAAGGATTAGCTTTGGCCTTCTTGTATATGTCATGTAGAACTGGATAAAAACACAACAGCTTTTTATTCATGTCATCAGCATTCCCATTTCTAAAGCAGACGGTGTAGAGAAATGTGACTACCTGAACTGAAAGCCTAGAGAATGGCTGGTTTGGCTGAGATTCAGATGATTTATTGCAAATACAGTAAAAGTGGGTTACAAATGGGAACCAGTGGGGTCAGTAGAGCATGCAGCATGGCTGTCAGGCAAGCAGCAGTAAAAACAGGTCCTTGAACACTTGCCCTTAACCTGGATTTTTTGAGAGCAACCACCACTGCACTGCTTCCTGCTCCCTGCCCCAGGACTAGCCCGAGCTTCCTTCCACCTGTTATCACACATGCTTACTGGGATCCTTTCCACGTGACAAAGTCTTCCCGAGGAGTCCTCTGCTCTCCTCACAATTTCCCTGCCATTAAGTGCTCTAAAACTACTGTTTCTATTTCCTTGGGAGTAAAGACTTCCCAAAGGAGAAGAGAGGGACAAATTATGAGTTCCTGCCTTAGCTCCAATGCCTACATATAGTTAGTGGGTTTCAGATAAGAAAATAACCTCTCTGCAAAGGAAGTGTCAGAACAGCAGGTATACCTATGAGACTGGGAGCTTTCCCAGCTTCAGACAAAAGTGCTTTACCTCCTCCCCTCCAAGCAGGTTACCTCCATACAGAGCTTCCCACAGGACTGATGCTAAACAGTGTGGCCTGTTAATGCTCCTGAATAGCTTCACCTCACTTTCTGTCTGAAGCATCAAGTATTCACCATGAATGCTGAGCTACATATGGTGCAAGGTATACATTATTCCACTGGCAGCCATTACATGACACTGTAAGTAAAATAAAGTAACAGGTAGATATATTTTTCTTGTTAATCACAAAACTAATTTTCTATTAAAATGTATGAGGTGACAAAATCTCAACAAACCCTTTAAAGCTATTACTGGAGGATAAAGTATTCCTCCAAAGTATTAATATTAACATCATTAAAAGAGTTTTATCAAGTGTGCCTTTATCTCCAGATTGCAAACAATAGCAGCCTGAAGGAGAGATATGCCCTTGAGTATTGTGGTATGAAAACCAACAGCAGTTTTAGAGCCACATAAAGTCTTCTTGTGGCTTCAAAATTAGGGGAAAAAATTCTTGGAGCCACAATTAGAAGAAGTAATAGAGTAAATGAATCTATTTTTCATCACCTTGGGCTCTGAAAAGAAAACATTTGAGAATTATATTGATAAGAGAAAGAGCTAAGATATTCAAATGCACTTAATGTTGTTTTAATTGATTAAACTAGATCAGGAACATTTGAAAATGCATAAAAGAGCTGTTTCTGCATAAATATTCAAAATATATCCAGCTCAGAAGATAGGTGCTGCTTTGTACATGTAAGTGATACAAGATGCCTTATCTCCTGTAAATCCAATAAAGTCTTGAAATGCAGATGAATGGTCTTAAGGTTGTAGGGTGCCTTTTTTAACAAGCCATTTGTGAACACTGCAGAACTCTCCCCCTCTTTTGTGCGTCAGGCAGTCCAGGACTTCAGAAAGTGGATCTGAATTAAAAGATGAAAAATTTACTTTCTACTGAGTCAACCCATGTTATACTTGTTCTTGTGGTGACAATGAGTTATAGATAAAGCTGCGTGAAAGTCTGGTCAAATCTTCAGCCTCTGTTTGAGATTTATCTTCCCACCATATGACTTTCACAAGAGGTCAACACCCTTTAGGCTCTCAGGATAAGGGCCCAGAAAATGCAAATTGACTCAGAAATGCCAAGAGCACACCATTTGGTATTCCTGGCCCTTAGGTCCCCAAATACCCATGTAGAATATTGCACTGTGCCCAGTGCTCATTTGCAGGTGTCAGTGGTCCTGCATTAGCTGCTCAGGAGCAGTTCTTCTCTTGTTTGCTGTCATCTTGGCACTCACTACTTTGCTGCCATGAGACTTTTTATAAATTCTGACAGTGGATTATTTCAACAGGTTTAAAGAAGAGGTCTTGTGGGGACAGGAGGCTGGCTTGGGAGAGAGGACAGAGGTAACCAAAAGCCAGACCATTTTAAGGCCCATTCTAGTATCAGAATTCCCAATCTTTACAAGGTCCCTTTAAAATGCTTCTTTGTTTTGTGATCATAAACTCAAAATAGTCCCCTTTGCCACATCACTGTAACACTGCTCGGAGATGAGGAAAATACAAGAATATTGTACTGTAGATGTCTGTCTCCCAGCTGCATTGAGTGATGAGGCTCTCTCTTCCCTGTATGTTCATAAGAGGTAATTTCTTCTAGAGTCTCTCCATAAAAAACTCTTTACAGGGAGCCCACCATTAATCTCGAGCACAGTAAGTATTAGCCAACATGGTAAAAAGAACATTAAAAAAAATCTTGTCCCTAAGCTGCAGAAGCCTAAATAATGACAGTAATAGCATAATCTCACTCTCACACACAAAGTTGTTAACTGACAAAAATAGAGTTCATGCAAAACAGAGTACACAATCAGAGCAGAAAAGCACAACTTTCTTCACTAATTCCCAAATAAATAATGCCAAATATATTGCTTTTAAGTGCTTCATTTATTTTAAAGAAACACTTCTAAAAGAAGTGTTCCAATGACAGACCAGGAAGAGCACTTTATAAAAGGAGATTAATTATATCCTGAAAGTTACAAGTGTCACTGAATAAGAGGACTGCTGAATAAAATACCAATATACCATCCTACTCAGCCACCCATTTGGGCTAGGCCTGATCCTGAATTTCCAGCTGAGAACTGGAATTATTTAGCAATTATTTAGCTGAGCATAAATATTTAGAGACAGTTTCTGCTAACAAATCTTGCCTCAAGGAGCCAGGCCCATAACAATATTCTTGGCACTAGTTTTCCACACATAAATCAACCCCCTAACTTCACACCTTCCTTATTTCATTTTTACAATTTTGTAGAATACCCAGCCTGGTTTATTTATGTGGTGCTGCATCTAGTGTTCTCTATACGATGGCTGTTATTACATCTAATTCTGGCTACAGTACCACCATTGAAAGCAGCCATACAACATTAAAACAAGAAACAAGGGAAATAGGATTCTTAGAGAAGTGGTTAAAAAATAAAATAAAACATTCTTCTAGCTAGGGAAATCACAGACAAACAAAATATCCTCCTTCCCCTCGAGTTCTGCCACAAATCCCTGCCTTGCTTCCCTCCATCCTATATATAGATAGAAACCAGTCAGTCAACTGATTGCCCATGAGGGACAAGCAAAGCGTAGGAAGAACCAAATCTGGTAATGTAGGTATTCATCAAGCACATGGACAAGGAAGGCCCGGCAAGCAGAAAGCAGCTGTGGCCCAGTGGCTACCCCAGACCTCTGAGATTTGCCTTTTCAAGACAAAAGTTCAGTGAAACCAGCTCAACATTTGCAGCTCCAGATGAATTGTGCTGCTAGGAAGCAAGCAGTCAAAAATGTCTCTTAAGCCTGTGTAAAGATTTCCTGCCTGAAGTGGCCCGAGGGAGCCTGCTGGAGATGAAGGTGGAGTGTCAGCCTGGTGCAATGGGCCTGCAACCGGATTTTCTTCTTCTGACAGAAAACAGCTTTCTGAAAAGCAAGCCAACAGTGTTCCAAAGAAAATCAGGTGTTTGCCTCAACTTGTCTTGTTTTGCTCTTTTTGGAGACAAATTGAGCATGCTAGAAGTTCACTATTGCAGTTTTCAAGAGAGAAGGCATGAAGCCTGCCAGAGGATGGCCTTTGAGCATGGGTTGCTCAACTGCAAGCAGTGAGCACTTGGCAGGTCCTAGACAACACCCTCTGCACACCTGTGAGCTCCCCATTCATAATGAGGGAAAAGGCATGAACTTCCTCGCTACAAAAGAAAATCACATTTAAAATATAGTGCTTGGGTCCATCCCACTGTCACACACAGTATCAGAAAGAACAGAACAGCCTCCAACTTGACTCTTTTGCACATGCTTTGCTGAAACAACTCTGTCTCACATGCTGCAGCTTGGACCTTGTAGTTCCAGCACACTTTAATTTAATGGAAATGTGCTCCAACAAAGAGATTACCATTTTTCAACTTTAAATGCAGAAAGGAAAGTAGCAATAGCAGCACCACCACAGCTGAGTTCTCTAAAGATGATAAATCATGGGAACAACAATCTCCAATGTCACATTAATTGTTTGGAAATCTCTACATCAAATATTTTGTTAAAATTTGAGAATAAATAAATAAATAAATCAGCATGGCTCTTTTGTTGTTTTTGTTGTTGTTTTGCCTTAAAATGATTTGTTCTAAATACAGCTTAACATGCAGATGACTGGTTTGAGACTAGAACATTTCTTCAAGACAAAATAAAACAACAAAAAACAGTAACAACGATTTGTATAGGGATGTCAGCAGAGAGGCTATTTAATAATAGAGATACCTGAAAGAGCACTCAGCAATTGAAGGTGAGTAGGGAGAGTTGGGCCTTGGGGCAGTCCAGCAAATTTTCCTCTACTACTCTGTGCAAGAGCACTTTTCAGACCAGAGTGGAATACTCCCTTGTTGATTGTAAGGCATTAGAGGATAAAAAATAAAATAACATAAATCTGAAGCTCCTCACAAAAGAGTCAAAGAAGCTAATGACTTGCTAGGATTTTTATTTGCTCCTTTGCTAGTGCGCAGTTCAGAATGGAAAATTCAATCCAAAGAGTTTCTTTAGAACCCTCTTTGTTCATGTTGCACTTTGACACACACAGCCTGATACTGTGCTTTTTTTTGTGGGGTGGGGGGGCCTGGGGAGGGAGGTCGAGGTTAATTTATTTGCAATTCAAACCCATATCTAATTACTGCCCAGTAACAACATTTCCTTTTTAACAGAGCAATTGCTTTCCATATTTTTGCTTTCCATTGAATTTCAATGTTCTGGATCAGTTGCCTTTATTGTTCTAACTGAGCTACTGTTTTTCCCCACACTGAATCCCTTTATGATGTTTTTGCCTATGATTCCAGCCTCTCTATAGCCTATTGTAATTTTTCTATCTTCAGTCAGATTTGCAACTTCTTTTGACTTTGTATCATCTGACCATGAATTACATTAGCATACTATTTTTTTCATCTCCCAAATTTCATGCCTAACACCAGCTCCTTTGTGTAGATAACAAAGAAGTAGTTAAAATGTAACTCTTCAACACATTGATAAAAGCCATCAGGATTTCCCTAATTCATAACTAGCAACTACCTGGCTGATATTAAGTTCACCTCAAATGTAGGTTTTATCCATCCACAATTCTTTACAGAAATAATAATGATAATAATCCTAATAAAGTAATTATGTCAAAGAAAATCATGATTTATTTATTTTTTTCCTTCCTAACTTTTGGTCTGACTCTTGCCATATTCCTCATTTTAACATTTATGGCTAAATTATTATGATGGAGTAGAAATAAGAACAAAGCCAGTTGCACTGCAGTCTGTAGTGCTGAGTCACTTCTCTCCTCCCACTCCTTTCAGCTGTGCCTGTTCCAGAAAGATGGCTTCAAAGTCAGCATCTGGGGGCTGGTAATTATGGGAGACATGGTAAAGGGACTTGGGGATAGGAGTAGCAGAAAAGGGTTTTTTGAGGGGTGAAGGGAGGGGGAGAGGGCCATTTTCTATTAAAGATTCTAAAATAAATTGAATATTCCTTTCAAGTGAAGTATTCTGGCTGAATTTTATTCCGATGTGTAGCATTTCATATATCTAGCAAGATGAGAAGGGATTGTAGGTTACTTAAATCCCAGGAGAGAAATGCCAAGAACAAAGTTACTACATATGGGAAATATTTTGCAGAGGAATTGGACATAAAACAAATGATTTACTGGTGATCCTTAGCTTAAGTTGCTTTTAGTGCAAGCAGCCATATTGTATTAAGGGAGCTTTTGGTATGACTGTAAGATGGGACTTTATAACTGTGATGAAATTGAACTGCATTTTAAATCTTTATGAGATAGTATTAAAGATTCACTGATATCAGAATATCTACCATCTGGGCTATTCTCTTGTAGTTGGGAAATGGCTATTTCTTGGAGCCTCCAGGTCTGTTTTAACCTGCCATCAGATATAACACCTGTTCCCCAGACCATTTTGTAGCCTCTAATGTCCTTTCCTACTCTCATGGTGTCACGGAGGGAGAAGTGAATGAAATGAAGGCACTGTGTTCTCCTGAAATCTCAGCATGCTTCTCGAACCTCCTTGCTTGTACTCCAGCAACAAATCCCACAGTTAACACAGCCAACTCTGCAATGCCAACACCCTCTTCAGAACATATCCCATAAGCAACGAAGGTGTTTAGAGGGAAAAAAAAAAAAAACAAAAAACCTCTGATTAATAAATTTTTTTTCCTTCTCTACCAGCCTGTCTGTAAACCCGTTGGTGACATAAGCCAACTGTGCTTTGGCTGCCCATTGCATCCAATAACGTATGGCCCCAGAGTGGGTAGGGGACCGTAATTCACTTGCAGGACTCTACCGATGTCAGACAGTGCCTGAGCAGTTTATGAACAGCAGCAGAGCCTTGAGAGTGAATTATGGCCCTGCATTCACTCCTAGGACATCTGTTGTTGTTCAATACGGAGTATACTTTCTGTAAATTAAAAAAAATAATAATAAAATAAATTTTAAAAGCAACAAAAAACAACAGTGCTGTTTCTTCACCAAGTCTTCAGTTTTCAAAGAATATCTTTTCCATTTATTTATTTATTTATTTATTTATATATTTTTCCCTTTATTTAAAAACAAGCTGATACACGAGAATCCTGAGGTTTCCCATGGTATTTATTGCCAAAGTCATCATTAGCAGTTTAGTTTTCTTGTTCAGAGCCATCGTTTCAAGATTATGGTAGCCTTATAACACAGATGAATGTATGGTTTCTCTTTCATGCTTATGTAAATCTAAATTTGACTCTACAAAGCTAAATTCTAAAGCAGCTTAAAGCCATTGTTGTTTCATGATTATCACTTACAATCAATTTTCTTGTATTTTGCTTAATCTGAATGCAAAAGCCCCATGTGATGTCGCTTTAATTATATTTCCATAGTAGGTCCTGTTACGTTGGGGCAAATCTGGAATAATCTGGTGTATTTTGTTTCCTTGCCAATAGAAGTGACTCAAATCCTTGGAGTTATTCCAGTTTTTCAGAATTTGGCCCAGAGAAGCTAGCTACAGCATGTGACATCAAAGAGGCGTTTGTGAAAAACTTTGTTAAATGTTCTATTTACGAACATTTCTGGCCATGTGTCATATTTTCTGTAGGTTTCCCCCTTCCTCCTATTTTATTACTAGGGACGTTTGCCTGAAAACAGACTATTTGTTACTTAGCAAGTTCATTTGCTCCTGCTGCTTATTCCTCACTTGAAGTCACTCCTGTGATTGTGGCATCATAATTAGTTGCTCTGGAGATGATTATGATGTCACAGAGGACTGTGTGTTATATGGCTGCAAGTGATGAATAAGCAGCAGGAGCAGATGATCTCTCAAGCAATAAAGACCATGTCTTTATGAAAATATCCCTGGAAACAGAAAGGCTGAAATTATGTATTGAAGCAATGGAATATTTTCTAGTGTGTTAACACTTTCCACAAAATAGCAGTTTCTTCCCTTTTCCTGGGGGAGATGAAGGGTTACACATTTTTTATAAGCTATGTGTATGACTTTAAAATTACTTTTGAAATATTTGGCCTTCATTTGTCCTTAGCGAATTAAAAAGAGAGTGAAAGAGCTGCATCTATCCATAAAAGCATGATGTATCTTACATAAAACAGCACATTCAATTCTGATGGTCAGTGACCCCCTTTCTAACCTCTCAGTCATCAGAAGATTCTGCAGATTAACCGGACACAGGCACATAACATAAATTCCACCACTGTCCTGCTACAGCAAGGAAAGTCTTTGTGAAAGACATGTCCTGCAGGACAAGGGGATGGGACCCAAACGCCCATCACATTGTGCTCACAGAAGGCCCTCTGCTTCCTTGCTCTCCATTGAGAAAACCCTCTCCCTGTCAGGCAACTCTTGGCATGTCAGTCCTCTCTCCAAATCTCTCTGCTGGCATGGTGCCCTCACCTTCATAGCTCTTCTTGGGTGTGCACTAGGTCGAGGAAATAGTTCATCTCTCTTCCTTTTAAACCTGTTTTATTCTCACTTCTGTCTTCTTGCCAGCTGCCTACAACAGGCAGGAGTTGCAAACAGGGAAGACTGAGAGCAGGTCACTTACGTAACAATAACTTACATAAGGCATAAAAAAAGAGAAATTTCTAGGAGGCACAGCTGAAGGTAGAATGCCTCCTTGCTTTCTTTCTATTCACTTGGTTTTGACCCACCTGCATGCAGCAGTTAGCCTCTCTAATCCTCTAAAACCCCTAGGTCTAATTGCCAGATAAGACCTTATCTCTATCCCACCTCCACAGCATTTCAGTCTTTCCAAATATCAAAGCTAATGAATTAAACATTCCTAAAAATGGCTTTAATTTGTTGTTTAATACATTCAGTGTTGCTCTTTTTATCTGATTGGCTAATCTAACTTAATCTAGTGGGACAAAAAAATCTACTTGGCGCCACAGAATACAAGAGAATGCTTTTCCCATTCTGACTACAAAGCTTGCTGTTTAATTGTACAAATATTTGTGGGTTTGGCTAAGGTGAGCACTAATTTGTTATTTTAGTAAAAGCTTCAAATAATTTAGAACGTACTGAGAAAATATTCATTGCCTTTTTGCAAACAGTGACGTGCTAAATGTTTAAGAGAAACTACTGCGCTACTGGAAGGACTTTGCAAGTAGATGCTTGCAAAAAGAAAAAAAAAATAGTGAAATTTTCAGTGGTTATTTTCTGGAATGTTGAAAAATACATCCTGCAAGAACCTGCCTTATGGGCAAACATTCCCACCATGTCTTTAGTTATTTATTTTAATTAATGTTTGGGGCTTCCTGAACTTCTGACGAGGGTGGGTTTTTTTGTTGTTTTTTTTTCTTTTCCAGAGGGCTTTGCCCTCCTAGCCTTTGAGATATAAAAAGTCTGTTGCTGCTAAGAAAGAAAAAAAGGCCATGATTGAGGATCTGCATAGGCCTGTTGCCAAACAAATGAGGACCCTCTGAATTCAGATAAATACCCCTTGCCTCTGTGAAGGTGAACTTCAATAAATCTCAGGTTCATCCTGATTATAGACTGCACTGCGGGTGATCATTTACAGCAACACTTGGTTAGATCAATAGCTCAGTACAAGTAAAGTTTCCCTGGAGCTGTTCTCTTTGCTGGACAGACTCAGTAGCAGTTGCTGAAGGGTGGTGTTAGTACTGGGAAACTTCAGGGCTGTGACATGGTGAGCAATAATGTCCTCCCACTTGCTTGCATCAAGTCATGGAGCTGCAATGCATCTGCCAGAATGCTTTTTGGCAGCCATAAGGGGCCTCTGGGGAATTTTTCCTGAAGGATTTAAACACTGGCACAAAGTCCAGCCTCAGAAATCTAGGGAAACCCATAGTATGGGTGCACTAGGAGAACTCTTTTTCCCTCTCCCACATAAAGTGATAAGCACATGGACTTATGCAGCTGAACGTGTATTGCAAATGGGAGAGGGGAACTAAGAATAGAAAGAAAGGAACTGGATATTAATAATCCCCTATAGCTAACTACCAGCCTCCAGAGCAGGCTGGCAGTTGTCCAAAGCTTCCTCAGCCAGAATGAGTGACAGCATGGGTGACAAGCCACTACTCCCCTCCTCCAGCCTCATGGAGGTGCAACATTTCCACAGCTGTCGTGGCTTTGGGTGTCAGGCTTCATTGCCTCAACCAAGAAACTACTGGTCTTGAACCCATTGCTTCCCCTACTATGGCTTCTCACCTTATTTGCTAACTTTGTTCTCACTACAAAGTCCTACCAGCTGATATCCCCAAGGACCAGGGCTGCTAGCACATCTGCAACCAGACATTCACCCTCTAAAATGTGATTCCCTACCCATTGCTTTAACT
This sequence comes from Coturnix japonica, assembly GCF_054131305.1. Taxonomy (NCBI): domain Eukaryota; kingdom Metazoa; phylum Chordata; class Aves; order Galliformes; family Phasianidae; genus Coturnix; species Coturnix japonica. Next base: position 107,354,147 of record NC_140664.1, read on the forward strand.
AACGTGAGCTCTGTTTCAGGGCTCTCCATACCACCTGACATCTCAGTGTGTTGCATATATGGAGCACCAGGCTGTAGTGGCAGCTCCTCCAGGGAATGCTTAAGGAAGTATAGTTGCCCAAGGTTTTCACAGAGCAACAACTACCTTTGCTGTCTTGTGAGCTTTCATGGAAATAACGTGCCTGGAGACTAAATCGATTGTCCTTTCCTTTTCAAGTCTCCAAGAAATGCTGAAAGAGTGCTCCCACCCCCAGTGCCTCAGGGCTTTCTCTTAAGATCTGTGCCAGGAGCGGCTGCCTTTCTGCAGGCCTCAGGCCCCACCTTTCCATAGTCATTGCTTTTTTTCTGTTCATTTGCTTTATTTTACCAGAAGCAGATAAAATACAAATATGCTTCTTTCTTGAGAAAAAACAAAACAAAACAAAAACAAAAACAAAACAAAAAACTATGATTGTCAGAAACTGCTGCCACTACAGGGCCACACTGTGTGTTACTTCTCTGTCAGCCATATTCAGAAGGAAGCATAAGGTTAGGTCTTAAGCTGGCTGGGGAAAACAGCTGAAAATGTGAGCATGAAGCAGATGTTTCTAGTGTCTCTGTGCACTTCTGGTGGAAAGGAATAGTCCACGCATTGCTTTCTGGGCTTACATCTAGCTTCCTGCTCAGCAGCAAGATATTCAATTATGTAAAGACTGGTTACCATATTGTTAAAGCACACAAACATCACCTAGCTAAAAAGGACAAAGTGAAAGAGATGGTGGAAAAGCAGCTAAAGAGCAGTTGAGAATAACAAATTTACTCACAGAGGTGACACAGACACAGCTCAAGCCATCTCGGACATTCAGACATCCTCTTAATTGAACCAGTTGAGCAAAAACCTATAAAATGGATTAGCTGTCGCACAAATCTGACAGGACAGAACCACCAGCCTCACAATGAGAGCCATAACCTTTGCCTTTACTCAGTCCTAGCTCATACCTACCTGCTTTGAGACTTGATGTAACCTACAGGTGTGTGGGTATCACTGAAAACCCCTCACAGATACTACTGACCCGGGATGGCAGCAAAGATTATTGCTGTCCTTTATGCAGTTCCCCACGCAGATGTCCAGATGGCTTTGAAATCTGTCTGTTCACTGACTAGTATTCAGTGTGGCAAGATGTACCACCTTAAATGAATGCCCTCTCTTCAAGATGAGTGCTTTTCTTGCATTGAGGAAAACAGAAAAACAAGGAGAAAGCAGGTCCCATCAATCCCCACAACTGGGATTTTACCTCCCAGAGGACTTTGTAACTGTTGAGACTATGGGAGTACTGTCTTGCCTTCAGAGAGCTCTCTGATGAGGAATTCAGTACTGTAGCTGTAGCAAGGCATGAGACATGTGGTTGGGATGTAAAAAAGTGAAAAATAAGGCCTGAAGAGCTAGAATGTCTGTGATGAAGCTCCTCCTTCAGCAAAATGGGAAGTGTTAAAGCTCTGAATATCAATCAGCACTTCCTACAGGCAGTGGGATTCACTGGCAGGATCCGCCAGTGTCTCTGAGACATCAAATCCTTTCCTTAAATTAAAATTGTGACCAACTAGAGGCAGAGAAAATTACTAAGGTAATAAAAAATGAGTGACATTACTATTTAAAACAAATCTACAAAGGGAAATTCACTGTCGGATGCACAAAAACTCCATCAGTTCTGTATTTTATAGAAATGCTCCCCAAAACTATTTGCAAATCACAGAGAATTGTTAAAATGCACCAGAGTTCAACTTTACAATTTAATAATAATAGTGTACAGTGCAATAATAATAATTTAATAGCAATGATAATAAACATCTATTGCTTTACTACAACTACAGATTTTCTCAGATTGAATGTCATTAAAACATATGTAAAAAAACAAGAAAGTAGTTTTTGCTGTAACTATTTATGTACTTAGCTTCTCTGAAGCAAATCAGCAGAGAGAAGTTACAAGGGAAAAAAAGCAAACCAAAATTATAAACAGAGAGTTTTTTAAGGCATGCTATAAAACTCTTGGCATTCAATTGTTAGGGCACTCTCTCCCAGAAAGATGACAGCAATTAGCTTCCAGCAAAGAACAAGGGAAAAGCAAGGACATTCTCCTGCAGTTCAAAATACTAGTAGTAATTTTTGGTCTTCACTTTTCTCTGCCCTCAAGAAGCTACGATTAAGCTACCAGCATGCACTAGCACTTACAAAATGAGAAAGTATATGAATAATCCACTCTTGAACAACACTGGTGGATCAGTCCAAAGCCCCATGTTTCTTTGAATAAGTCCATTTCCAGTAATTCTTTTACCTGTTCTTTGCCTGGATACCTATGTTCTCACTCTGGGCCAGACTGGAGCTTGCAAGCTCCTTAAAATCTTTAAAGGATGTGTGTGGGTGCTGCTGGGGACGTTCAGACAGATCAATGGATTTCAGAGTTTACTGGTAGATTGATCTTTCCACTTACTATTTAGAAAAAGAGATATCAAAGCACTTACACAAGCTACCGTAGTGATACATCTTAAAGTCCTTGCTGTAGTCTGTGTAATTGGAAGAGTATGTGCTTATGTCTATGCTGCTTGGTGAGAAAGACAATAGATGGCACGCAATAACACAGCTTTCACAGCCAAATGAATGGCAACTTCATTCTGTCTGGTCTTCTTATGCTAGCGGTAAGGGGACTCCATCCTTTTTTCCTCCTGTTCTTCCTTAAGTTTATAATTTTGAGATAATTCCCAAGGTAGACCTAGGAGAGTCTTATTTCTGCATCTTGCCCATTTTCCTTCTGTGGAAAGGTTGCTGCTTGTGATGGAGTTCACAGTGGAGTTTGTATTTTCACTAAGCAACAGGTTGGATACTACATGTGGAAAAGAGTTGAGCAATTATCACTGAGATGGTAATGAGAGCAGAAGGGATGCGTGGAAAAGCAAATGATGCAGTATTTCAGGCCCATGAACAGCTCTTTAACATCAGTTACATTATCTCTTATTTCTGATATAAACTAGTCACAGGTGAAAGCCAGAGGACACCAACAGATATGGATCATCTGGAGCTTAAAATGAGAAGCATGTCTAGAAAGCAAGGCCATTTATAAGACGTATTTTGCAATTTGTACCCCATCGCTTTTCACATATGCAAAACAACGAACATTTCTTTTGGGCAGCTATTCTACAGCTCAGTACAGACGGAAAGATTTTTTTTTCCAAATATTCAACCTCAGTTTTCTATTTCCTATAATTATCCCAGGATTCTTAGCTATACCCTAATTATACTCTAGGTATATAATTAATACCCAAGGTATCAGCCTAAAATAATTCTTTCCCTCCTTGCTGTCTGCACCCATCTAATTCTCCTGGGAAGAAAAGATGTTAATAAAATAGATGAACTGTTGTAATTCTTTTTCTCAAAGCCTTAATAGAGAAAAACAAAACAAAACAAATCAAAACAAAACAAAATCAAAACAAAACAAAAAGAGAGAGAGAGAGAGAGAGAGAGAGAGAAAGGATAGCTGAAGGGCAAATAGAGATCCTTACTCATTCTTGCTTTTTTCTTTTGCTCAACTCTTAGCTTTTCCTCTAGGCTTTTGCAAGTTTTAGGTCTCTTTCTCCCAGTTCTCACTGTCCTCAATATGAGTGTTATAGAACTCACTGTAGTGTTTACAAATAGCTTTCAAAAATACATTGTGAAAAATAACATTTACCCTGTGGACTACATTCTGATGGAAATACCACTCAGTAGTCGGAGAAAGTAGTATGAACCACCTATTTCTGCATTCTGGATCTCAAGGGGATGTGAGTGAATAATGTCTTTTTCCTTCTCAGTGTGCTACAGTCAGACATGTGGAGTCAGTTTTCCTCAGGAAAAGCCTTTTACCCCTCTCTTGTCAGCCAGGAGTTATCTGTAGGTTTAAAGAGGGAGAACTGGGGGTGCAGGCTAGAATAGTGACCTGTGAAAGCAGAGGGCTGAAAGCCTCCCTTGTTCTTCTCTTTGTCACTTGATCAATCAGCTCTGCAAGATATGACATTTACACATTGATCAGTTCCCAGAACAGCTTGTGAAACAATCATTTACTTTTGAACAGTCTGAATTATATCTTATCGTTACCAGGTCACATAGTCTATGAAACATGTAACTTAAAATAATGGTAATAGTAATCTGAAACTGGCAAGTGCAGTGTTACAAAAGGTTAAATTTAAATTTCCCTGGGGTCAAAGGTATTTAAGGATAATCTAGGCAGTGGCTTGAAATACAGCATAGTTAGCTACCAGATGAAAAATAATTTTTCTTGCAGCAATTACCATGGTAGTCCCAGAAGGGGTTTGTTATGTTAAAACAGCATCGAGACTCCAGAAATGTCCACAGGCAGGCATTTTAGGCTGCTTTGGAGGGCCTGCTGTTTGCTTTTGTTGGCAAGCATGACCTATATGTTTATTTTATTCCTTCCTTACTTCACATGGTGAATTTTGTTCTCTGCATGTATGAGAGGATTACAAGCAGGAGATGTTAAAGTTTCTGTTTACCTACAAGGCATGTACAAACAGAGGGCCTGATCCAAACCCTGTTATCTTCATTGTAAATTTGAGTCAGCATCTCAGAAAACCTAGCTGCATTTTTTCAAGGTGCCAGTGTACAGATAGGTGTTATTCAAAGAGCAAGTTTGAAAATTTGAAAAATATTCTTGATTAGAAAAAAGGTGAAGGTCACTGTTCCTTCTTTAATTTCCCTCTAGATGGTGAATTTATTTGTTTTTAAAAGGGGAGATTTTTTTTTGACAGAACTTGAGTATTGCAATTATAAATCAACAAAGGTTGTACATCAGCTTTGTCTGGAGACCAGTTTTTCCTGGAAGGATCCATGAAGCCATTCTTTCAGTAATTCCAAATAGTGGACAAGACACTGCTCTGGCCTGCTCACCCTGCTGCGATGTGTACTGCTCAGAATTTGTTTATTTTTGTGAACTTAAAGTATTCAAAATAACATCAGTATTTCATTTGCCAAGAAAAGAAGAGAAAGAAGACCATAGAGAAAAGGGACCAGTCCAATATGAAGGGTGGAAAGAAAAGCAAACTGTATTGTACATACTGCATGTGTGGAAATAAGTCTTGGTGCACAGGAGACTTTGCCACAGTCCTCTCCAGGGAGTCAGCAATGGGTAAACAGAGAAGCAGCCTTTGTGTAACAACATGAACACGTCCTGTAAAGAGCATATATAAATGGTGACTCTAAAAAATGTTACTTAGCATGCTAGGCAAACAAACAAGCAGCTGAAGGCATGTAAATTAGATGAATGACTTGGGTATAAGAGACAGGAACCTCATAACTCAAATGATTCCCAGCTTCCAGAAGGATTTGCATATAGCGTATGGAGGGACCTTCTGCAGATGCAGGTTTGCTAGCTGGGTGTGTGCCTGGAGAGCTGTGTCTTAGTGGGACTGACAGATTGGAAGAACAAATTAATGGACTAAAAATAAAATGAAATAAAATCTATTATCAAAACTTTGAAATGCAAGAGCCTAGATGCAGTATTTCCATATCCTTTCCTTCTCTGTTTGTTGGTTGGGCATTTACAATGAAGCATCTCTTTTTCCAAGATCAGATATAGCAGTCAGCTGATACGTTATACATGGGGTATCTGTGAAAGGATGATGACTCCTGTGGTTCAGACACTGTCAGGGGATGCAGTCTCTCCATCATTCTTTGCTTCTGTTACTGATCTATAAAATAAACAAAACAATCTCAAGATGTCTGTAGGATCTGCAGAGTACGAATTGCCCCTAATGGCTGACAGCGCATTGCCTACCACACTAGACTGACTGCTATGTGACTTCATTCTGCAGACAAAAATCATAAATTTCAGGAGGAGGGCTCTTTCACTGTACTTCTCATTTCACAGTGTACTGAGTGGTACTCTGTTGATGCTGAGTCAAAAACATGCACTTTTCTTCCATATTCATTACTGTGCTATTTGGAAGGCTCAAGGACGTGAAGCGAACTTTAAGCTGAGAAGATGTTAACAGAATGTATACATGGAAATCAGTGTTTTTGTCTCCATCTGTTTCTTTGGTCTCAAAAAAACCACAAGTGCCTCTATAGCACAGTCAGTACAGTAACAACTTCTGGGACCAGTGGGCAGACATTTTTCACATCCTTTTTGCAAACAGACTGCCAGCATTGAAACCTTGTAACTGCCATTTGTAATGCACTTTTATTTTATCACATAAAGATAAAATTGTTTCAGCCCACTGCCCAGCACTTGCCACCATGACTACTGATCTGGAGCAAAGCTCTCAAGCATACAGAAATCTGGGGAGAGAGCCTGCAGACTGAAACAAACACTGAGCAGATTAAATGAGAGTTTGAACAAAACCTACTGAGCTAGACAATGAAGCCCCGATCATTTGGTCTTTCATGGCCTCTCCTGATAGTCAGGACAGGTAATATAGCTTCAGTGTGCATGGGAAAGGAGAGAGGGAGGGTATAGAAAGTGTTTGCACAACTATTTAGGATAGCATTGTTATGTCAATCACATATCAACTCAATTTTATTGCTTTCTGTAAATCAGTGCCTGTTATGAAGTCCGTGTTTGAAAATGAACTCTCTACTGCTTGTTTTTTTTATGGGATATTCTTCAGCCTGGAAACAGTGCTCTTTAAATGGGTGACGCTTTCTCCTTTTTTCAAGTTGATTTGTAATGGTCCTGCATGTAACTGAGAGCATATTCTAACCACAGTTCTGAGCAGTTGCCTATTTGGACTATCTGCTAGCCTGCACTGCACCACCTCCACCATGCAGAAGGCCTGGTAAGAATGGGAAATAAAGTTTGATTTGGAGCGCGGTTGTGTTTTTGCCATACATCAACACAACTTAGGGCAGCCTCACACTTGTTCTAAGTTGTCATAAAACCCATCAGAGATAGAAGCTGTGGAATTAAGTTAGCAGTGGTATCATTTCTGTTCATCTCTGTTCTGCTGAGTTAACACTCACAAGGTGAATGGAGGAGCCAGGAGTGGACGTGCAGTTTATTATCAGACAAAGTAGATGAAGAACAGTTTATAACTTACCAAGTGGCTTCTGCACAATCCTTTGATCTGTGTTACCCACTCTATTGTTAACACCTGTGCAATACTCAATAAAACACTCCCACAAGCCCTGTTTGGTATCTCCAACGTGCAGTCTTTTATATTTCCTGTTGATGATGCAGTACATAACTCATTTAGAGGGGCATGTGAAGTGTTCATGAATGACAAATTAAGATTTAGTTCAAACATCCCTGATGGGGTCCTGGTGCATTTACCAGTTTTATAGATCTGTTTCCTGGGAATGTACCTTATAAAGTTGCATTTGTGGGTTGTTTATTCAATGAACAAAGTGATCCATTATGTTTTTGTCACTGTTTTAGACATGAATGGCGGGTAGGGAAATAATTGCAGTAAAGAGCTCTTCTTTCCGATTTTCACAAGAGTGAAAGTTGAAGAACAGCAAGTGGAATAATCTGCTCAGGATTGCAAGCTGAAGGAAAAAAACATACTCAAGTGCATTTAATTCTCTCCTACTTCTTCTGTCTTGGGAATTTGAAAAAGAATATAAAAAATTCTGAAAAGCTTCAGTTGATGAAATGTCATATGGGAAAATGGGAAACAAAATGTTAAACATAGAACATTTAGTTTTATTTTTTTCCGGGGTTGTGAATGGAAGAGGAAAGGAAATATTACAAAAACACTTTATTTCCTCACATTCTCTCACCCATAGTATCTGGACTTTCTGTTTCTGGCCAGTATGAAAGGTGGCATGACTGGTTTAGCATTTCCAACCCAGAGGGCAAAGAGAACTCCTGGCAGTCTCATGAAAGCATCCTGCTCTTGATAAATTTCTATCACTATTTGGAAGACCAAATAGGTTTTAGTAATGTGCCTCTGGCTTTCATAAGCATAAAAATCTTTTGATTTTTCTCTGTTACTAAAAAGATTTTTGCCTGTGATTCCAAACACCAGACTCATGGAAGAGTAAGGTGAGAAACTAAATTATTTAGCTAGCAATATCTCTGTGAGTGTTGGTTTGTAGGATTTGGGGGTTTTGTGTGTTTTTTGTTTGTTTGTTTGTTTTTTACTCCAAAATTTCAATGTTATGCATCTCTGTTAGACTAAAGGCTTTATGTTTTCAGTCACAGTCAAGCTATTTAGTAATTCTTTAAACTGAAACAAACAAATAAAGAGCATTTATTCAAAGTTCTTAGTTACCCAGTGAGGCCAATGGGCACAAGAAGGGTGAAAAATGAATAGGCCTTTAATTTCAAAAGATGAATTTTATGTAAGTTCATAAGAATCTAAAGACAGATGAGAACTCCAAAAGTTCTTTCACCATTCCATGTACATCCTCATGTCAGAAATTTCTGTACTTGGATCAGTCTTCTACAGAGAGACATAAAGAGTTGAAAATCATTTGCAAAGTAATTTCCTTGTGAAAACAGTTGAAGAAAGACTCTCAAGGCTTCCTCCTGCTTCGGTTAAGAGTAAGCACTTTATCTGAATTCTGTGAGAATGTGTGCCACCGTATGCAGACAACATAGGCTACAACAGTAGAGGGATTGATCTAAAGGCTGCTTATTCCACATCCTTCCCTTGCTTCAGGCTTGACAGCAAACACCAGTCATTTTCCTTTCTTCTGCTCCCAGTACAGTCACAAAATATTCATTGGTGTGGGTGAAGACTTGTGTCAGGAGACAATGTATTCGTTCCCTCTGCCATGGGGAGTTGTTCAACTAAGTTGTTAGTCTCTGGTTGCTTAGCTGATTCTTTTCTCTCTGAATTGCAGGAGCATCCAGAGTAGCTTACAAGATGCTTAGGGTAAGACCTTTCCCATTTGGAGCATAATCATGCCTGGCTCAGGCAAATGCAATGGATTTAATGTGTTAAAAAAGAAACTTCCTTTTTCTGAGCTCACACTCTCTTAAAACAGATTGATCAATAGAGCAACACAGTGAGAGCGAAGACCTGTTTTCAAAAAGGAAAATATCTTGTGAATAAGGCACTGGCCTGAAAATCAAGAAAATGTCTTTGCTTATCACATGTTTGCTGACAGAGAATCCTTGCAAAATGCTGGATTTCCAAGAACAGATTGCTGAACTCCTACTTTCATCTCAGGAAAACTGCAGCCAATAAATCATAAAACCAGAATTACAGAGACTTTGTTTTGGGGTAAAATCAAAACTAGAATTAAACATTCCACTTTCAGGAGATAAATCTCTAATCTGTGACTGTTGGGCTATTAAGACATAGCCAATAAATAAAATTCACCACTAAAAATGAAGTGAAAATTTTCTGGCCCTGCTGAACTGCCAGATTTTCTCCCTTTTGTGCACTGTTCCCGTAGGTCCTCAAATCCAGACAGGGCTGCAGTCAAACTGTTCCATTATTCTATTTATTCTCCTCCGAGCTCCTGACCATTCAGAACATGGTCAGGATGAAAGCTTAAGAGCCAAACCTTATCCTTTAGCTACTGATGAAATTCACAGGGCTCAGAGCACAACTCTCATTCCAGACAATACTGAAATGAAGCATTCTGAAATGCTCTATGCTTCAAACTCTTTCTGCTTCTTGTTTCAGAGAAAGGTGAAGGACAGTAGCATTGAGAAGACAAAGAACAAACAAGCCTGTATTTACATAATTTACTATTTACATAATTTGGAATTTGAATTTGATCTATTTGTGGTCAGAAAGGAATTTTTTCTGTGTTTAAGTTTGGTAGAGACTTGGGAGGAATTTTGCTTTCTCTGACAGACAGTATGATACAGCTTCTTCCAGAGGTATTTTCTTTTAACAAATGCAGTTGAAACTGCCTAGTGCACTAGTGATGTCCCTGTCCTCTCCTGCTCTCCCCCTGTGGCACATCCCAATTTTGTTTATGCTGATTTTAAATAAGTGTAGAGGATATAGGCAAAGACTTTGCAGCTTGTGATACATATAATGGACGTTTTGTGACCACCCTCCAGACAAAATGTCTCCCATAGGTGCCTGTGACTACAGGGAAATTACGTCCAATGTTCTTATGCAGCGTTTAAAAAGAAAATTTGAAATTTAAATATAACTTTGCTTTTCATAATTGCAGCAAACAGCTGTGATCAACATTCAAGTAGATCAAAGAAAAAGATATTCCAGTTGTAATATTTTTCCTAACAAGTTAAATAGCCATGACAAATTTCAGATATGTTCTACTCTAGTCCTGTACACTAGAATTCGTCCCATTTTTAACTTTCACCATAGATTTAGCCACATCGTATTTTGCAAGAGATTTAGTGTTTCTTTGCTTCATTCTTTTAACTCAGATTCATTCATTTCTGGACTTAGCTTCTTCCCACAGATAAAGGAGATGTGAGATTTTTGGAGCAGGAATATCTCAGGCTCCCTTTGGTGATTGATTCAGAATTGTAAAATTACATAGGAAACAAATATCTTTGACTGTTCTTAATAAATAAAAATGGCCTGTTCCCAAGTCTGTTTTGAAAGGACTTCATTTTGAGCTTTGAGCTTGCTGTGCTCCAATCTCTCTCACAAACATGGAGCTCAGGGTAATGATCAATTGTAAAATTGATCACTTCTTGGAAAGTTAGGGATAGGTGCCTCTGTTGAGAGTGCTATGAAACCCAAAAATCATTCCTGCTGTGGAGAGATCACTTAATATCCTACTGAATTATACTTCCGTCTCTGAGTACAAGTATTAGAGGTGATTCTTAAAGATATTTGGAGGCTAACGTTTATGTGTAAAGCAAACAGATTGCATTTGTAACATTTAACACACAATAACAATAATAAAACACACTGACGTGGGTTTTCTGTGTAAACAGTCTCTTCTGAAGATAGAGCCAGTGAAATGTTTTGAGAACTTTGACATTTATAGCTGTATTTATAATCTCTTTTGGATCATTTCCTCATGGAATCACATGTTTGTATATTTTAAATTCTCCAGAGAAATAAAAACGTTTAAACAAAATAATGATGTGATAGGCATTTTATGAAGGCATGTTCAACATGCGCTCATGTAGAAGCAAGGCTGGATTTGTTCTGAAGTAAGTGAGTGGGAGGCTTGGAAGGGGGAATCAAGGAGAGAGGCTCTTTACTGAAATAATTAAAAAGAGGAAAAAAACAAGCATACACAGGCCTGTACAGAAATGGGACTCTTGGAATCTGGTAAGTAACATGCCCATTGTTACAACCACATTACCAGTATTTGAAAGAAAGGGGGTGTTAGAGTCACTTATGGCCACAAGCCTACGTATAATTTGATGTGTTAATGAGTCCTCACACACGCACAATTGTGGCATTTGTATTAGTACATAATTCAAGGTAGACAGTTTATTTGCCAGTCTTTCTTACTGCTGATACACATAAGCAGACTGCTTTTTCCTAAACATGATTCTCATTTCATTGCATTTGAGTAGGTTTTTGCTGCATAATTGTCACACAACACATCATTTGGCTACGTAGGGAGACCACACTTGATGTCCCTCCATCCACATGAAGAAAATCAGAAAATCAGTGGGAGATGGAGAAACTGTCCTCCTAAACTCAGGAAAAAGCACCACAAGACTTCTCCCAGAATTGCCTTCAGTATGGCTATTTCTTCACAATCCTGCCCCTCATCACCTGCCAAGCCTGGTGGAGAGGGTTGAACTCCACATTTTAAGAGTAATCACACATCTCAGATATTCCAAAGTGCTAAAAAATTGTATAAGCACAGAGAAGCAAGTCCATTTTTAAACTTAAGCAAACACTTGCCCAGAATGTTTTACAATGCTCAGTTTAGCTTTCTCTTCAAATTTTTCATATTCAAACAGTATCACAAGTGTGTCAGGAGCGTTTCTAAAAAGAAAAGAAGATACAAAGAGCTTGTGAGCCCTGGAAAATTCTTTCTGTGTCAGCTTCAAAATTCTCACCAAGGCTATGTAAGAAGCTTGCTAGAACAGCACCAGATGCTCAAGTGTCTTCACTACTTGGAAAATGATGGCAATTCAAGAGCTGCTGGTTGATGCAAAGATCTTCATGATATAAAGTCACTGGATGAAACCCCAACATTGTTAACTAAGTTTCCACATCCATCAACTGAATAAAAAAAAAAAAAAAAAGGGGGAAAAAAAAAGAAGCAGATATGGTAGACTGCAGAATATATTTCAGAAGGAAAAGTGAGATTTTCAAGTTTAAAAAGTGCTCCTGTAATAACGACCTTTTCTTCCAAGGATTTCATAATACTTGGAAAGACACAGCAATTTGTAACAGTGATTTGTAACTCCTCTCTGTAAAATATAGAAGTCAATTGTACTTTTTACCAAATGCTGCTTTTGCTCTGGTCCCTAGCAGCAAATATATATTTTGTTCTGTGTTATTTTTTGAAAACTAGGAAAATCTCAGAGAGCAGAGGAAAAATACATGAACTATAGGATAAAATCTGCCAATATTTAGCATATTACTACCTGTAAATATGCCTTAAAATACAAGATTTTCTTTAATCCCAGCTTGTGGATGAAGAGTAATTGTCAATAAGATGTAGTTCAATGGATAGGACTATTTAAGCAGAGATCTCTGGGGAATAAAAGAGGAAACAGAGCAAAAAGTCTAGCACATAAAGCTTATGTAAATAAAGCACTGACCTTTACTTCTGACACTGTTTCAAGTCCAGCTTACACTCCTAAGTGGAACCAGACAAAGGCTGTTGAGGAGGTTTTTTTCCCCTGGGATCTGTGTTAGGACCATCAGACATCTCAAGGGAAATTATTTGAAAGGTCACAACATAGTTGCAGACTATCTTTTAGCTGTGGAAGGGTCCCAGAACTTCATGTTTATAGAGTCCTCTGACTGACTGAAAAGTATCATTCGTTGTTTTGACCTCTTAGCATGTTCTCATCTTGGTTCCAGAGCACTCAAAGACTAGGGAATTATACACTAAGCCAGCATGAAAAAGAATATATCATTTGACTGTTGCTTGTCAGCTATATCCTGCAAAGTGCTTTTTGCATTCTGTAAATTGGCAACATGTTCATCACCTAAATTGCTCTGCTGTCCCACTACAGACACTTAGTTATGGAAGTTCCTGGTTCCTTTCTCTTTAGAAAATAGGTCCAGTCCAGAGAGTTTTACAAGAGTTTAGAAAAGTTGTAAATCTCTCATGCGGGTGGGTAGATGTGGAACTCTTCCTTGGTTAAAAAACAAACAAACAAGAACAGACAACAAATCATATTTTGATTTCAAATCACAATATGACTTGTGGAGACAATAATATGTTTAGTAATTTTAGATGGCACGCCACATACTTTAAAGAAACTGTCATGTATCACTATCTGCTAAAAGCTTTACCCTTTCCTTTTCCTTTTCATTATATATCACATTCCTTTACCCCTTTGTATGCTTTCCTGCCATTCCTTCTTCCATTGTCTTCATGTTCTCTATATGTCTACTTATCTGTTCATCCACAGCCAAGGATCTTTCACAATGATTTTCATATTTTTTGGCAGGGAACATGAAGTTAGCTATAAGAAGATGTGTTCATTTGGTTTTCTTCTGGCTGAAGCTGTGCATGCTGAGTGACATGGAGCTCAAAAGCCACAAATACTTTCTATATACCACAAAATTCTATGCAGGTTTTATTAGAGATGTAAAATGTTTCAGGACAAACTCAATTCTCCAACCCCATCACAAACCAGAAGAGAATACCTCAACCTTTCTTAACTAGAATATAACTACTCAAGTGTATCATAAATGACTGAAGGAAATGAATCAATAAGAAAGAGGGGATTTCATTTATGGATAGAAAGAACTAATCGGTAGTAATATGATTGTTCTCTGTAGAAAATGGGTAAGGTATAGAGTGCTGCCATTGAGACGTAGGCAGCATTAGTCACTGTCAATAATCTCAGAGAGTTCTACTCATTGTGATGAAGCTTTATAAATCTTTGTCATGTCTTCAGTGCAATAGACACCCAAATCTACTTACATTCCAGGTAACATATTAACATAAATAGCCAAGTAGTAAATAGGATATCTGACAATTTCCTTTAAAAAATGGGACTTAGATTATTAGATGATATTCTGCTGTATTATCTTCCATTTTTTTTTATTCAGTGATCAGTGCATACAGGAAAGACAAGCAGATTTAAGAGATACTCATGTATGACGTGAAAAACAGATTGAATAGTCAAAAATATACTTTTTCTAAATACTGAGTTTGTTTCTCTTGTATATTAAAGGTGTTTCTCACCTGAATTTATGATGAATGTCTTCTTTCAGAAATATGTTGTATCCTAGCTGGCCGTACTCTTACGAGTCTATTCTGGGTCTGATCCTTTTCAGTTGTCAAATGACACAAACCTGTTGACTTTAAATAAATTCACACTAAATAACATTTTGGACCCTTGTTACCCAAGGCACGGGCACAGTTTGCTCTTTCACTTTCCACACCTATCATGTTCAGAGTCTAGAAAACAATGCCCAAGAAGTATAGGAAAATAACACTTCGTGTCTGGTCTAAGCTATTTTTGAGCCATCTTGCAGAGAGTTATGATTCGATTCCAATTAGTAACAGTCACAAGTGCTGTAAAAATCCACCTACGGTGTCAGTTCAGGATTGAGAATGGCCTTTGTTGTACATTGACATGTTGAATCTCTAATATTATCTCTTTCTCTCTCCTCCCTCCAGCTCAGTCTTTCCAGGCAATGCTACCCACATTTAAACATCATGAAATGTCATCAATGGAGTACTTCCCACTATGAAAAGAAGATGAGACTGTGAGTCAATATATTCTTTTCAGTCTATAGCCAGTGTCTGGCTCCATCTGTCATGGACACACAGTTCATATCTCTGAGTCCATTTTAGCTTTAAATATGATTTTAACAGAAGCTCCAAGAGACAAAAGGATTTGACCTATTGCCCCAGAAGGTTTGGGATAAAAGCATAAGCATAAGCACACTGATGAAGAATCTTGAGTTAAGAAAAATAAATCTAGGTAGACATTGTGGTTGTCTTTCTGAAAGAAAAAGTGGTAAAGAAGGAAAGAGGAAGAAAAGAAAGAAAGAAAGAAAGAAAGAAAGAAAGAAAGAAAGAAAGAAAGAAAGAAAGAAAGAAAGAAAGAAAGAAAGAAAGAAAGAAAGAAAGAAAGAAAGAAAGAAAGAAAGAAAGAAAGAAAGAAAGAAAAAAAGAAAGAAAGAAAGAAGGAAAGAAAGTTGTCTTCATTATGACCTTTTAATTTATGAGGCCAGTGTACAAGGAAACAACTATTTGTTTCAAGACTTAAATCAGATGCAGTGATAAATACAATATTAACTGTGCACATGTAACACATGTAAATATGTGCACGCAAAAAAGAGGTAGAGAGATAAAGACAGTGTTTGTACAATTATACTTATGCCCAAAAGTAATTACCATGTGGCCTGCACTCTGGCTGGAGGACAAAAATAATCATGTATTTTTCTGTAAGTATAATAAGGTAATTATTATGTAAACACTATGTCGCTACATGACAATTATTGCATGCCAGCTTGTGCTTACCCTTTCCATATTGACTACTGCTACCAGGTGAACAGGCCCCCACCTCCTTGATACCAAAATGACTATTTGGATGCTGCGTACTGAGTATGAGTAAAGGTGACAGCCTTGTGTAATTAAATGGTCAATGAGCAATTACTATGTAAGTACAGCATAATGGAACCTTGCAAAAGAATCTCTAAGCAGAGGAACAAACACGTTTAAAAATTCCATTATTGTAGTCAACATGTCCTGCTTCTGTTATCAGTGACAAGATACCCTTAAAAGTATTTTTAATGCCCTTTCTTTGTCTCTTTTAAAAAGCACTTGGGTTAAAGATCAAAGTAATAACAAAATCATAGAAGCCAGAGATTTTTGAGAATCTTTATTCTTCTCTCTCCTTCCATCTGCCACCAAGTTGGTAGAGTAGCCTTAGAGCAGAAGGGAGCCCTGAGCCAGGAGTGGGAAGGATCCTATGGATTCTAGCCGTAGTCTTTCCAGATACTCCATTGGAAATCAGTTCAAACTGCACTGTGCCTCAGTTCTTTAGTCACAAGATCAGAATAGGTTTATTTTCTTTATGTCAGCAACGCTTTGAGTGTAAAATTCATTGTTTATTTCTCAAGCACTGCAGAGCTGCAGGGTTGACTGTCTCATCCACAGGAAAATTCTTCCTTCACCTTGGAGAATCTTGTATGTGTTCATTTGAGCTTTCCTACATCTCTGGTAAATAAAGTGCTTCTGTTCTCATCTGACTGCTTTTGCAGATCCCAAAATGCTGCGCAAATGTTAATGATCTTGGTGATGCTGCTCCTGTGCTTATTAAAATCGATAGCAACACACCCTTTGATGTTAGTAACACAGTCATGCCACAGGCTTTGTAATATGCCAGGGAGGAAGGTATATATTTCAGGCTTTTTCCAGTAAAAAAAAAAAAAAAAAAAAAAAAAAAAAAAAAAACCAAGCAAAAAAAACCCAACAACAACAGCAAACAGCAATTTGGTTTTACTCAAGACTGACAGGTCCAATCTTGAGTTTAACATCAGGTTCAAGCAAAACTTTGCAACAAGACTGCTTGGAAATCAACGATGTTGGTGCCAAGGAAGTGGAACTGCTATCAATGACATGTCTGAACCATATCCTCCTTCCTGCACAGAAACATGTAACTATGGTTAGTTATCTGAGCAGATAAAATTAAGATGAACAATAAAAAGGCCAAAAACCTCTTAGCATAGAACAGAGACATTGTGGTGTCTAATTACCAAACCATCCTGAAAGGTGTTTGTGTTTTCTGAAGCATTCTGTCACAAGACCATCAACAGTCTCATTATAAATGTAGCCCACCAGCATCTAATTGGTATTCCAATATCTCTGAGCTGTGACCTAGAAAGAAAAAGAAGAGAAAAAAGTAGTACAAAAAAATCTTGTCATGGTCCAAGAGTGGTAGGGCAAATGTCTGTTCCTATACTGTACATACATAAACAGCTCTTTCTCAACTGCAATTTAATGTTGCTATACCTTCGATTGCAATTACATCGAATCACATTGCAACAAATCTTTGTAATGCCAATCCCATCTTTCCACCTCATTGACAGCTCTGGAGATGCATCTGAAATTCATAGTAGCCTCATAGCCTATGGCAAGAGAAATCCATGCTGCTAAAATTTTATTTTAGAATTCAAGCTGGTTTCTCTCAGTCTAGGATGCTCTGGTTTTAATCTTTTGCTGCCTAGCACAGTGTATCAAAATAACCAGCCAATATTGTTAAACTGTCAGGGGTCTTCACTGCCACTGAATTTTACCAGTATAAATAAATACTGTAACTTAAGGAAAAAAGAATCCCTCTGGATAGAATTTTTGAGCATTAATAGAATTAAGAGGAGAGAGAAAATGTGTATAAACTTCGGCTCGATGACAGCATTCTCTTTTTCTCCTTTTTTTTTTTTTTTTTTTTTTTTTTTTGGTACAGAGAGAAAAAGCTTGAGTGGAATATTCAGGCTGATTTACTGCTCAGGCTGATAGGGACTCCAGGCTGGATCCCAAAATTTGAACAACGTTCAAAGGCAGAGATATTTAAAAATCCCAGAAAAAGAGATATTTCCAAATTAATGGCATTGCCCAAATGCCTTGGCTCCTTGCACCCCACCAGGAAGGTTTATTATTTTCTGGTAAAATGTTGCTTGAATGGGGAGTGGTAGTCAGTGATGCGTCAGTGCTGCTCTTTGAAGACATTAAAAAGCTGAATGCACAACAAAGAACAGATGTTCCAGCATGCTTTATTTATGCACCCATCAGCAATCTTCCAATGACCACAAAACACAAGCTTTTTTTTTCCTTTTTACTCCTCGCAATATTATTTTCTGATCAACTCGCACTCTATTTTTCCTCTAGCTGAAGTCTTCTGTGAATTGGTGTGTGTCTCTGCATGCACGCGTTTGTGTGAGTGTGTGCCTGTGTGTGCGTGTGCCTGTGCATGTGTGTGTGTGTGTTGAAAGTCTGCTTCCATCAAAAGCAGGCTTCTATTGAACTGTCGAACAGGTGTGGATTCTGCAATTAGATCACATTTCAGAGAGAGAGAGACACTGAGGGTAATAATGGCGGTGAATTCTTCATAGTCAGATGCAGCACCATAGCGACCAGTAACAATGAAGAATAATAGGTATTAGTATTAGGGTGATTATTTTTAGTTTATAGAATCATTTGATTGAATACTGCCATAAGGCAGCGTTAACGTGTGCACAGCGCTTGCCAGCTGTAGAGCAAACTTGTTTTACTGGCACTTATCTGAAATTCTCATCTCTCCCCCACCCTCTCTGCTCACAATTGGAATGAAAGTAGTGATTAGGAAGTGAGATGTAATGCAGATTAAATGTTATGATGGACTAAGATCCTGATAGGTTATTAAAACTCTCTTGCATTTGGTGTTTTAAAGGCATAGTGTTTGCATATTTTTCAACCAATCTATATCTTTCAAAGATAAAACAAAGGGAACATTTTAAAAATCCGTTCATAACCAGGAGGCTGTTTAATAGTGAGCTTCTGAATTTATGGCCTTCCTGTGCATGTTTTACACCTGCGTGTTGTAAATATATATTAAGTGTGGAACAACTGTGTTACCAGTGGATCTGATTTAAGCAGAGCTAAGGCCTCCGCACTGCAGTGGACCAGATTCTCAGCTGGTGTAAACTGGCATCTCTCCACAGAACTCAGAGGTGCTACATAAAGTTGTACCAACAGAGGATCCGCAGTGAGGGGAGAATGACAGCCTTAATTTGGAATTTCCCTGCATCTGTTGGTATAAATCAGAGGCCTAACATTATTGTCACATAATATTCTGTTGTAGCAGAGGTGCTGTGAATTTTTAAACACAGAGAGAACTGTTGATCTATTGTTCCTTTCCCACTCTCCTCCCTCCCTTCTTTCAGCTGGCAGTGAAAGCAACAGTACTACGGCATTGGGCTGTTTTCTCCACAGCCACAGAACTTGGTTCTTTCAAACCCTCAAAAGAAAAATAACTCTTCCTCTGATGTCACCTGATATCATAAATACGCCATCATTCCCTCTGCAATAATAATTGCTATTAACGGCAGTAATAGAAGTAGCAGGATTTGATAGTAACAGTATTTGATCATCTCCAAAAAGCATACTAATGGCTTCATCACAGAGGTGAATGTTGTAATCTATTTTTGTAGGTTAAGTAAATAAAGACTAAGTCTCACTCAAAGACTTAGCATGCACTATGTAAATACTAAATTTCAATTTCAGTTCCCTTTGTGTTGTTCATTATAATTATTTCTCAAAAATGATTAAAAACTACTTTTCAAAATATCTTCCATGTTAGATCATCCTTGTTCTATTTGCATTTGATCCAAGAAACAAGCACAGCATTATTACTTTTTCCTTGATGCTATGACAGTGTCTATGCAGATGTTGCAATACCAACTTTCCCGTACGATTCTGAATTGCAATCATACTGTGCATTGACATACTGTTCCATTTATTCATCTGATTGAATACTGCCACAAGGCACAGCTAACGTATGTTAACAGTGCACAGTATGCATAGCCTAGATTTCTTCACGAAAATGCTGGCAAATGAAACAGTGGGTGCAAACTAAGAATCACGTGATGAATTTTGGCAAAGGTTGGCATAAAAACACTTCCAAAAGTTGCATCCTGTGATGTAAATCTCAGTATGCCTTGTACAAGTCACAAAAACAGCAACAGGAATCTGTAGCCTATGTATGCACACATAGCGTGCACTGACACTGTCATAAAACCACTATTGAATATAATATTTCACATCTTAGTTTCTTTCCATGCACTCTATTTTATTTTTTTTTTTCCTGCTATTCTTATCTCTGGTTTGTTGGTTGTTCTTTTTTAGTGCTGGGGTTTATGGTTTGAAAGGCACAGCGTTATTTACACTGCTTTCTTTTTTTCTTTATACTCCTCAAAAATATGCCACAGTAATTTAATATGCTTTAAAAATTCGGTACTGATGAGGAGTTGCATGCCATTTTTTAGCCCACTAAACAAAAGGCTTACTGAGTCACACACAGCCTATTCAAATAGGAAACGCAGATGCCTGCTAATTTATCTTCTCATATAAAGTCCATTTACCAAGCCATACAAGAATTGCCCCCATATCTTTGTAGTACTGCAACCAGAACGGATGCTGTCACTCAGGGGGCACATGTGACCATTAGAGCCACTTCCTTGGGGAGCTCTTCAGCATGCTGTCCTCCACTGCTGTAATTAAAACTAACAAGAGCCATGTACAAAGGAAAATAAGAAAATGCAAGGAGAGAAACCTGCACAACGCAGCTTTTAGCAAGCTGGATAAAGGAAGTTGAGGTAACATTCCTATACATTCCTAATAGGTAGAAGAAGGCCAGATTTCTCTGGAAGTTATCAGTGAGGAGAAAAAATAATATACAGAAAAAACAGACAGCTCATTACATGAGAAGATAATTCCCAAACCATTAGTTTAAGGACATGCTGGTTAGAGGGAGATACTTATTCCTTACAAGAAAAAGAGAGGAGTGACAAATATGTCCTGTTGCACTGGTAGGAATAACTAAAATACTGTATTTCCATATCTCCGTGAAAAGGTGATACTAAACAAGAGATTAGATATATAAATAGGGTAGGGCATCTTCCCTCTGAGAATAATTTATTCACCAAATATGCTGTTTGAGGTTGACCACAACTACCCGTATATTTAGTCTCAATGAATAGTTTCATCCATAAAACGGTTCAGAAATAGGTGATGAAATCAGAACTCTTATGGCACACTATTTTTAAAAGCAATGTTATGACATTCTACTTAGGAGCAACTCAATTTGAAAGGTAGCAAATGAGTTTTTTTAATAGGGGAAAAAAAAATAACTACACAAAACGCAGAGAAATTTTACCTTGAATTAAAATTGGGCTTTTAAAATTATTATTATCAATTCATAATGAAAAGGGAAAAAAATAGAAATCGTTTTTACCCTTGGTTTTGCAACTCAGCCACTGAAAACTTGGCTGTTTACCTCAGATGTTATTTAAAGATATGTGCATGTTGTAGCACAAAGATTTTTAGAAATGCCCAACACCTATATCTCTTTGAACAAGTGATAAAGATTTCAACTGAGAGAGCAGAGGATGAGTGCAAGTGATGAGCATGGAAGACAACTGCTTTTGCTTGTTAGGTTTAATAAAAGTCCTGTGCTTTGCTATAGTGATGAAGTTGACATTCTGCAGCATCTAAACCAAGGCCAACAACAAGCTTCAGAAACCTGAAGTTCTTCTTAGATAAATATTTAGTTTTCACTTTATTTTGCCAGACTCTCCTCGAGATCTGGCAGGCACACAGTGGTTTGGGATTAGTAGGAAGTATTCTTTTGTAATTATATTTTATACCATGTGTGATATTCCTCTGCCAGGATCAGGACACCTAACCCACGTATCATCTTGTAGAGCCAGTACCTATTGTGTTAGTTTTTTTAATCACACTGTGATATGTGAAAGCAGATGAACAAGCTTATAAAGAGCTCACATGGACACCTCAGGTCATTAAGGAATGGTTATAACATCTTCAGGGGTGCTGCAGTTATGCAAACCAGATGAATACAGCTTCTCTGGTATGGAGGGTGATGGCTGAAATATAAATTTGGGAATGTCTAGAAGGTTGATTATATCACCCTCCCACAAATCCACCACAGCTAATAGCATGTGCTAACAGTAATAGAAGCAAACACAGGATGGCAGGAAAATATCCTGTACCACTTGCCACTGCCCAAAATGCTATCCCAAGCCTTGAAAAGTAAGTTTTGTCACGACTTCACACCCCAGAAAGAACTGAGTCAGATAACAGGGCTCATTTATGAAACAACCTTATAAACAGCCAAAGAACATAGCAGTGAGCGAGTATATCACATTCCCTAACATGCACTAGCTTCTGGAAAAACTGAATGATGCAATGGACTGTTAAAGACTTCACTGAGAGTAAAGATTACTTGGACATACAAACACTGGGACACATTTTTAGCAAAAGCTACCAGGTTAATCAATGAAGATCTACCAATTTATATGATTCAGCCCAATCAAACTTCTTATGTACTTTGGAAGGGACACATGAAGAATGTTTGGTTATACATATATAACAGTCTGGGTTATTTCTGCCTTGGGCAAAGGCAAACACATCTGTGGCATCACTTTTCCTCATGGACCTTGGTTCCTGTAGTGAGTAACACAGAAAGATGGAGTCAATCTGAAGTCTCACAGGGATCTGATGTTGAGCAAGAACAGACAATAGTTTTGTGATGTTCGTTGCTACAAAATACTGCATATCATCTTTACTAAAGTTGTAAAATGTCTTGTTATCAATACTATAGTAAGAATCACCAGATGAAAGAAGAATGAATACTGATGGAATCAGAGCTGACTTCAGCATGCAGCAATTCAACACTATACATCATTCTTCCTGACCTAGGGGAATGTTATGGCAGAGGGAGCCCAAAGTTGTGGACTAAATGAACTCCATGAGTGATTTTACATGGATAGCTGACAGTCTACAGGAATGATATGTGTGTGTGTATGTATAAATAGGTAAGGTAGCTGAGCAGTGCTGCAACAGAGCCAACAATGCTTCGGTTTTTCAGTTTCTTATACCATACCCCCTACAACTGGGCTAGAGTAGCACAAGGAATCAGGAAGGGGCAGAACCAGGAAAACTGAACTGAACTGGCCACAGAGATACTTCATACTACATGACCTCATGTGAAAAAAACTATAAAACTGAGATGAGTTGGCCAGGGAGCACCTGCTGTTCGGTAACAGGCCAGGAATCAGTAGTTGGGTCGCGAGCAACTGTTATATGCATTACTTATTTTGAAAAAAATATATATTGTTGTTAGTATTACTGTTGTTTCCTCTGTATTATCTGTCTTAGTAAATAGTTTTTATCTCAGCCTATGAGTTCCACTGTTGTTTTGTTTTTTTCCCAATTCTCTCCCCCATTCTAGTGGGAAAGGGAGGAGTGAGCAAAAGGTTGTGTGATGTTTAGCTGCTTACTGGTCAAACCACAAGTAAAGAGCTCACATAGATGAAATGGGAACACTTGAAGGATGACTGACTTACAAGAGGAACTTAAGACCTCTAAGAACTGCTGGGGATGCTCACAGCTGGTCTGAAGTGTGCTTTCAGCAATCTGTAAGGAGCTGTGCATGTATGGTTGGGCAACAAGATATGTTTATAACACAGGACATAGGTCAGCTAAACAAGCATCCCTTCAGCTCAGTTTTACATTGGTGTTTGGTACCAATGTCCAAAGCTTAATAAGCATGTGAAAATAAAATGGTCATGAGGGGAGGAGAGGAGAGAAGAGGTGAGGAGAGGAGAGGAGAGGAGAGGAGAGGAGAGGAGAGGAGAGGAGAGGAGAGGAGAGGAGAGGAGAGGAGAGGAGAGGAGAGGAGAGGAGAGGAGAGGAGAGGAGAGGAGAGGAGAGGAGAGGAGAGGAGAGGAGAGGAGAGGAGAGGGGAGGGGAGGAGAGGAGAGAAAGGAAAAGGTGTCTTGGAACCACTATTCTAGAAACACAAGTATTTATTTACTGTTCAGCTTTTTTTTTTTTTTTTTTCCAGCTCCCATTTATTTATTTATTTATGGATATATACATAAATAGAAAACAGAGGCTGCCATGATGTTCTTTCTTGATGGAAAATAGCACTGTTTGATAAGCCTCATTGCTTTGTTGGTGCTTAGAAAATTAATTCCTTCTAAATCACAAATGAGTTGACCTTTGGCTGAACCAGTCTGCTGTCATTTTGGGAACTAATTTTTCATTTATTTCGGGCCAAATTCTACCATCTTTGTTTCTGCTACGGAGACCCATATGTTTCATGACGTCCCATAAACAAACAAACAAACAAACAACTCTACTTAATTTGAAGAACTAGATCTTCTAGTTGATATTTTGAGGAAGCACTAGCTTTGATGCTAAGAACTTAACATTCTTCTTCTAAAGTAAAACTGGGTACTGTAGACCTACTAGCCCTTTATCTAACATCTCCAAAAGTATTTGATGCTTCTAATAATGTCTAAAAAAGGTAATCTGTGCCCCAAAGTACTTGTATTTTCAACTGAATACACAGTGACATGAATCTCAAGGAATGGCACTGGGTCACAGCCATCTAACCACACAGTTACTTTTTTTTTATTTTAGTATATGCTTTTCTTCCTAGTCTGGCAAAACATGTACCTGTAGGAAGTACTGCAGGAAACTGAAACAGGAGAGTAAGATTGGAAGCAACAATTCACAGAGAAAACAATGATGTTGAGAGAAAATGATGGTGACATCCTCCATGGAGGGAAGAATATGCTGTGAAGTCAGATAAAAGAGCTTGGCTGTTTGAAGTCAGAGGTGTTGACTAAACATACTTAAGATGAGCTTGAGATGGAACAGCAGTAAAATACCTGATAAACAGACAGTACCAACCACCTGGCACTTTAAAAAACTTTATAATTACCTTTATTTCACACCATTAATAAAATACATAGAATTGATCTATATTATTTTGGCTTGTGATGTATCTTTTGTGAAAACATGTAACACCCAAAAAGCTCTGCCATTACCACATCATTTGAGAAGTAGCTTCTGGCATCGTTTTCACTGCTCACATTATTAATGCAATTACCCTCTAACTGCTACTTAATGAATCACCTCAACTTGACTCTCTGGCAATAAAAGCAGTAATCGTGACTTGTCACCATTTCACCATCACCAACACAAACATGGATATCCTGGCTACTATTCTGTGCAGTCCAGCAGAGTGTACACATGCATTGTGTCAGTAATGACAGAGAAAGTTTGAATCAATAAATCCATTATAGGAAGACAACAAGAAGATTGCTATGATTTGACATTTAATGTTCCCCCATAATTCTTATTTCCTATCTGTGAACGCTAATGTTGAATACATGTAAACACAGTTGCAAAGGAAGGCCTGTGTGCTCTGTGGAACAAAAAAGAGCACACGCTCTTTTTATTTTTACCAGCAAGAGCTACTCAAAAAATTTACCAAGGATGCAGAAATTTAGCTCTGCTAAATTCCAGAATACCACCGATAGACTATAGAATTTCTATATAGGATTTCATAAGACTTTTTTTTTTGCAGGAAAAAGTCAAGATATTTAAATTGAACTCCTGAGGCAATAGCCCATTTTTCAGTCTGGACCAAAAAAGTATGTAAACTTTCCCACTGAGAGACACTGTGTGTTTTGGAAAGCCAAAAATCTAGTCAAATAACACACACAAATTTTGAAGATGCTTAGGATGAAGTTTTTGCTGTCTATCCTGAGGATGGAGCATCCTTTATGTCAGCTGATGCTGGTTTATTCCATCCCCAGGCTCAGTCCTCTGTCACTTACAGGATGAAATAGTAGGTCATCCATATCAAGTTCCAAATTTTATTTATTCAGGAGCAGTTAGGTTTCATGATTTAAAGCTCTTAATGGGTGCTGGAAATTTTAGAAGAAGAAAAATGATTGATGAGAAGTAAGGAAATGTATTGCTTTATAGGCAATTTAGTTTTTTTGTGGAGAAGATTTCAAATTATTAATATAATTCCCAACATGTAAAAATAGGGTTCAGAGTCAAGATATATGATACCCAGAGGTGTACAAAGGGGAATACGTTGACAGTTTAGTCCACTAAAAATCATGCAAGGTGTTTTTTACTGTGTGAGCCTCCAAAAGTAAACAGTTCCAAATAATTATTTTTGAGGTGTCAAAAAGGAATAAGAGAAACAAATAAGAGAAAGGAAGAAAGAAGAAAAGAAAGAGATAAAGGAAGGAAAGAAGGGAGGGAGGGAGGGAGGGAGGAAGGGAAGAAGGGAGGAAGGAGGGGAGGGAGGGAAGGAGGGAAGGGAGGGAAAACAAGGGAAAGGAAGGCAAGGGAAGGCAAGGCAAGAAAGGAAAGGAAAGAAAGGCAAGGCAAGGCAAAGGCAAGACGAAAGGAAAGGAAAGGAAAGGAAAGGAAAGGAAAGGAAAGGAAAGGAAAGGAAAGGAAAGGAAAGGAAAGGAAAGGAAAGGAAAGGAAAGGAAAGGAAAGGAAAGGAAAGGAAAGGAAAGGAAAGGAAAGGAAAGGAAAGGAAAGGAAAGGAAAGGAAAGGAAAGGAAAGGAAAGGAAAGGAAAGGAAAGGAAAGGAAAGGAAAGGAAAGGAAAGGAAAGGAAAGGAAAGGAAAGGAAAGGAAAGGGAAAGGGAAATAGGGAAAGGGAAATAGGGAAAGGGAAAGGGAAATGAAAGGGAAAGGGAAAGGGAAAAGGAAAGGGAAAGGGAAAGGGAAAGGGAAAGGGAAAGGGAAAGGGAAAGGGAAAGGGAAAGGGAAAGGGAAAGGGAAAGGGAAAGAAGAGATGATGGTCTTTCCCCATCTAATAATATGCACTCTCTCTACCTTTCATCCTCCCCCTAGCCAGAAAAAGCAACTGGCAGGTGCAGTATTACTCTGCAGATGGACCAGGAGTGGCACACATACAGTTATACATGCCTGGCACACTCGTATTTCCTGCTTTATATCATTTGCCAGCTAACCAGGCAGTAGCCAGATTTGAGAAGACGTCCCCAACAGTTGTTGTGTGTGAAGAGGAACCAGTCTACTGGCACTACACCATTAACCCTTCTCCAAAAATAGACTACGCAAGTTAGCCAGGGCAGTAATTCTCTCTCTCTCTCTCTCTCTCTCTCTCTCTCTCTCTCTCTTTTTTTTCCCTATTCTTTCACTAACACTTTTTGTTTCTCTTCCCTTTTATTCATAATGGAAGTCAAGATTATTTTGAATGGAGTAAATGGGCACAAGTGGTTCTGCAGCACTGACCTGCTCCAAACATTGCAAAAATTTCCCACCATCCTTCCAAGTCACCCAAGTCTTTTGAGTTGGAGATGAAGAACAAAAGATGTGTAAAGGGAGGACTGGTGTGTGAAACTGTTTATTGTTCAAAATGGCAGTTGTATTTTATGTGAATACTAACTATCCACAAAAACAAATCTATGCTTTCATGGGAAAGACCCAAATTTGCACATAAGCTAACTAATGAACAGCATTTATAGGTCTTTTGGCATCTAAAGATGCATCTAATTATTTGTTAGGTTTTACAAAAGCATACAAAATTACATTAGAACTTAAAGTTAGTGTGAATCAGTCAGACATAAAATTGTCTGTATCTAGAAACATAAATATTTTGTTAAATCTGGTCTGGCATCATTGTAAAAGTGCCTATTTCTATTGAAATCTTCTCCAACACTTAAAAATTTCTCATTCATTTCAGGGGGAAAATGGAACTGCTGTATGAATCTGGAAAAATAACATCAAAGTGGAGGGCTGGAGACTTCCAAGAAAGAGATGGGAAAGGCAGCTCTCTGACAAATTCCCCCTCAAGCAGATGTCCTTAACGGGGAACAACTCTCAGAGCTTCTCCACCTCCTACTGGAAGGAGTTACAAGAAGAAAGTAGATGAATCCAATAGGGTTGCTCACAGAATTCTCGAGTGGTTTTATGTGACACATATTCTTTGGACAGATGAGCTCTCTGATAGGAGAATATTTAAGGGAATATCCCACTAATGCAAGCTTCAGCAAATATCATTCTGCTTAATAAATAAATAAATAACCACCACAGAAGTTAAAAAAAAAAAAAAAAGTTTGAACATGGCAATAAAACAACAGAAGAAAACAACATTGGGTTCCTTTAAATCCTGACATTTACCACACCATGGGATTTACTTTTACTGCAGTATTTAAAGGATTTCCTACTCTTAGACCTGGGAATACAGCAAATAGCACAGTAAATTTAACTACTATGTGCAGTAAATGTCAAGATTTTAATGGTGCATACTGTATGCCAGTTGGTTATACAGTCACCTGTATGTGTTAACATATAAGGCCCAATTCTGCTTCCAGTTATGCCTGTATAAACCATGAGTAAGTGCATTCAATTTAGTTTCTACAACGTGAAACCTCTGTGAAATCAAAACCTGGTTCTATATCCAAAATCTAGTTTGGGAAAAAAGCATCAGTCTAAATCCTGATTGCTTCCATCAGTTCTTTCCAGGCAAAATTAAAAAAATAAAAATAAAAAAAAATCCACACTGAAACCAAAGGACTGGGAGAGGACATTGGCATACAACTGTTGGTTTCGATTACAGTGATGTTACTCATGTGGGCAGAGACTGGCCTTCACTTTTTTTGCTTCTATTTGTCTTATGAATCAGAGTTCATGTTCTTTCTGTCAGAGTAAGACTCCCACTCTAAGACACTATCAACTAGGATATAACAAAAACAAAGAATGAACTTCTACTCTATTCAGAGTACTTGAGTTCCCTCTTTAAGCTCTTATCCATATAACACCACAAACAGCATTCTTGTGCCTTAGAGAAACTCTTTAACTCTGTCCCACTGATCCAGTTTATAAAGCAGAGGAAAACCACTGATGTAATCATACACCCAGCCACTGGGTACCAGTAAAAAGTGTGTTCTTAAGTCTGCTTAATAGCACTGGAATAGCCCGCCCAGGGAGGTGGTGGAGTTGCCATCACTGGCAGTGTTCAAGAAGCATCTGGATAAGGAGCTAGGAGATATGGTTTAGGGGTTTTCTGTAGGTATGGTAAAGGGAGGACGGTTGGACTAGATGATCTTATAGGTCCTTTCCAACCTTGTGATTCTATGATTCTATGAATACAGCAAAACGATACTGAACAACAGCTCTGTGAAAGGAAATAAACTTTTTTTAAATCAAAAAGGCTTTTATCACAAACATCATCTGGAGCCAACGTCATATACAAGCCTGTTGTAGCTGACTCTCACAGAGATGCTACACAAAGCCACTAGCCCCTGCCTGCAGCCCTCCCAGCATATCACACATGTTCTTCTACTCTGCTGCCTCCCAGTTCTGCAACCAGCAGCGCACAATACCTGCAAGGTTTTTTGAGACAATTCTCTACAGCTGATGTCCAGTCACACTATGGGCTACAAACTGGAAAATCATTTTGAACTATCTCAAAATCATAAATAATGCTGTGGCTTTTTCAGACCTCTGTTTTTTCTGATGTAAAAAACAGATGTTAGATACAATCAAGGGATTTGGTTCTGCTTAAAGTATTCCAAAGTTTTGGTATTTCCAACCAGATTTTTTTAAATGTATACCAGTTCTATTACCCAACAGAGGTTATTTTAGATCTTTCTATTTTCAGTCTGCCACACACTAAGTACCTATCATTTTATGACACATAGTTACGTGGACTAAGATAATGGTAATTATATCTCATACTTCAAAGCAATTACCCATTGAGGTGAGGAAGGGCTCCTTCTTCCTCATTCCACAATAGAGTATTTGCAGCATGGAGTTATTCACCTTTCTGAGATGCATTAGTTATTGATCAGAGTCAGAAGCAAGATACTAGATTTAACGGATTAAAGGTCTGATCCATTATCACACATCTTATAATTATCCAGAAGCATAAGTCTTTACAGTAATTAATCAGTGAAAGATTAGTGAATATTCCCAGTGGGAAGATACTAAGTCTGAGAAATAAGTGTAGTTTGGTGATGTCCCTAATTAGATATTGACTCATTATCCAGAACGTTTGTGTTTTGGATGCAATGGACATACATTAAAAAAAATAATAATAATAAAAAAAATCATACTTGCTTAAAGAACATAGGGTCCTTAAAGAATATAGGGTAATTATTCCAGTCATTTACATATGAAATCTATAGACTCTGTGCTAGGGGATTCTGTTTTCAGCTTCTCTCTGTAGAGACAGATGTACATTTGTCACCACTGTGAATGCAGTTACAAAATGGAGGGGGTGAGCGTGAACAAGGCAGCAGCAGTTCTGCCACCCTGTGATCCCCTGAAAATAGCCAGTTTAGAGAGAAATGGGTCTCCACCCCTGTTACAGGCTCCAAACATATCTACCTGTGCATGGAGGGCTGTGGAGCCTCAGTGCCCAACTAAGGAAATCTGAGAATCCATGGAAGAGAAGATGGACATGCAAGAGCTAACAAAAATCATTTTGTCAGTTTCAGCTTCTGTATATTAAAAACTTGTAATGCCACAAGAAGATGCTATGGGTTGTGTTTCCACTAACTGCACTAGAATTCAATAGCTGCTCTCCGTGGAGCAACCTGGTTCTTGCATTTCGAGCCCAACAGAACTGCAAATGGCAGAACTGGGAGACCTTCCAGACTTCTGAAGTTAGTGAAAGGAGGTGAGACTACCTCATTATTAGCTTCTTGGACACTAGCCTATTGCAGAAGTACTGCTCTAGACTTTCCCATACTCCAGGGATAAGCAGTCATCCCTGCCTATGCACAAATTCAGAGCACTCAATTTTTTGTTTCAACAGACAATGTTTATGAGATATCAGTTTTGTCTATCCACACTGTAAGCATCTCTTCCATCAAAATATAGGTGCTCAGTCTTTTCTACAAACACTCTCTGCAATATAACTGTTATTTGTTTTTTTGTGCTAGGCAACAGAAAAGGGGATGGGTTTTCACAAGATTTCACATTCCCTAAGGAAATAGAGAGCTAGAAGTGTGTCTCAAGCCTCCTCCACTACTCATCTCACTCACTAAGAAACAGGACAACAGTGTTATGAGGTTTGCTAAAGGTTCCCTCAGCTCTTTAGGCACCTCCTCTCATTCTTGACATTGTGTCTTCTTTTATGTGTGGCACCATTGCACATTTCCTATAAACCAAATAACTTCTCACTCCTCCTTCAACTATCTCCTTTGAGGAATGTTCCTTCCTTTTTCTCCTCACCAGTCATATCTCATCAGTTTCCCTCCCATGAGCTGCGAGCTTACCGGGATAGGGCATATGCGCCATTCTCTAAATACTTTATAAACATGTTTAATAACAATCTTTTTCAACCCTTGATCTTTCCTGGATGAATCCCACTTAATCCTCAGTGAGATTTTTATGAATGGCTTTTTCTTACTCTTCAAGGCAACATCTTTCTGCTAATATTTTTGTCAGCAACTAAGTGGGAGATAGACTGTGGCTGCTAAAAATAAAGAATAAAAGACAAAAAAACACTAATTACACGGATCAAAACAAAATCTGGAGAAGTGAGTCATAATTCAAAAGAAGGGGAAGAATATCTTGCTTTTTACTGGGAAAGGAAAAAAGAAAAACTATTGAAAATTAAATTCTGCTTTTCATACACTTAGGAGATTATCATCATATGTAAGTTAACCAGAGTAGATCATACCATGGATAATATATCTAGACTGTAAGTAAGAAATAAAGGTTGTTAGTAAAAAGCACAAGAGTTGCAAGGCAACAGAGACAGACAGCTTGATC
Source organism: Coturnix japonica (assembly GCF_054131305.1). NCBI lineage: Eukaryota > Metazoa > Chordata > Aves > Galliformes > Phasianidae > Coturnix > Coturnix japonica. Next base: position 107,385,502 of record NC_140664.1, read on the forward strand.
TTTAAAAATGAAAGGGATGAGGTTGCCACAGTACTAAATAAAAAGATTTAATCAAAGCAAAAACATAAACTACTTCTCATTATGCAAAGCCAATAAGATGGTACAACAGGTAGAAGGCTGTCTACTTGTACCAGTTACAAACTATGATGCACCAAATAACTTGTAAATATATCTCTCTTTCTTTGGGTTCTTATTTTTAGGAAAAAATCATTAACACGCAAACTATAAATAGTTCTGGATCCATCCTTGTTGCAACTACTCTACAGTATTTAGAACTAAGACTTTTATGCATTATTTAGTGTTTCAACTGTGGAAAAATACTTCAATAATATAGTAACTTAGATGTCTGAGATAATTCTCATGGGTCAAGTTCACAGATGATGTGAAGAATGATGTAAGATATATATGAGATTTGCCATATCTTACTCCTTCTAGTTTTTGTGATTTTTTTTAAATAAAAATAAACTCTTCTTAATTTACCAATTATTGAATTAACAGTCCTTTAAGACATCTGTATGCACATGTTGAATTTTTGCTATTTCAAAGAATTCTCATAGCTTTGTGTCTGAAGCAGGAAAAATATGGTACTGGATGACTTAAATGTTGAGAAAAGATTGAAACTTGTTCATTAAATTGTTAATCAGAGAAATTTATAATTAAAAAACAAACAAACAAACAAACTTTTATTTATTAAATAATGAGAATTTCAGAGATGTAGGTAATTATTTGAGATTAGCCTAACAAAAAAAGGCCAGCAACATGTTGCTGGAGAGGAGAGTAACCACAGGCTAAGCTCACTTAACGTAAAGCAGCCATGCCCCATCAAAGCTTAGCAAGGATTATATACTGCCACGTGTCCTTTACACAAACCATTACTAGAGACAAGCATGTTTTATTTGCTGAATCTTTCTCTTCTATGCACTCAGGGCTTAAAATTGTATTATTACAAATGTTTACTTCTTCTCTAATGTATCATCAAATTGCACCAATTTTCATAATAAAACTTTTGTCCCTGACAGAAACAGTTTACTCTTGCAAATAACAAAAAATTGGAAGAATTAAACATGGGATTTTTTGTTTGTTTGCTTGTTTTTCCTAGAGGTTATATGTACTGGGAAAGACTGAGGCCAAAACAAATTCTGAAAAGTCTGTGTTCCTACAATACATCTTACACGTTTTTGAAATTAGAGCTTTTGATTTTGTTAGGTAAGATTGCAATCTGTCTTTAGAATTAACCTGGTGGGCAATTCCAAATTAAATGTCAGCCACACAAGACTGTCCTGCTGTTGAAAAGCAAGACCTCAGTCTCGATACCCTATCCTTTAAGCTCTTCTAGATAAGACAGTCCTGTAGTGAAGAACCTCCAGTGCTGCTCCATAGAACTGGGTTCGTTCCTGGTAAGGGAATGGTCAAAATCACAGTTTGTGTCTACAGTCAGGCTGAACCAAAGAAAAGGGGTATAAAAACACAGTTTACAGAAGAAAAGGCTAACTTCTAAAGAAATTACTATTTAAGTGTTCTGTAAGGGGAGAAGTAATGATAATGAACACTGGGGGGGTCACATGGAAGGCAACTGTATGGGATATATTCTCCCACACATCAGTGGTACATCTGAACAGTTGTTTTATTAAACTATATTATGAACTCTCTGATCATAATAGCAGCTGCTATTTGTATCCCAGTAGGCTAATATGCTCTATTTTCCCCATTAAGGCACTTTTGGGACAGTTTTGGAGGGTGGGGGAGAGATTGCAGTATAGAGATGTGCCAGAATTTCACTTTTTAAACAATATGCTACCAAATACTTCAAAATGAAAATTCTCAATTATTTTGTAGAGTTTTTTTGTGGTTTTTTTTTGTTTGTTTGTTTGTTTTCTTTTTGGTTTTTTTTGTTTGTTTGTTTGAAATTTTTTTTTATTTTTTATTTTTTCTTTCATATTACAAGCAACTTACCAAGATGGGGTACGTTCCTGTCTATAAAATGCAATAGATTTGCTCAGTTAAAACTCACTTTTCAAAAAAGTAAATGGGAGAGGTATATATAAGTACATATACTCATGATGACATCAGGTACTGGAGGTAGTCCCAAGGAAGTGCTGATTTTGGGGGGAAAAGTGAACTAGCATGGTAAAGAAAAAGGAAGCCATAACTGTCATTTGCACCTGCTGAGTCATATTCACATTTCATCATTTGTTTGAGGAATAGCTAAGTTGTGTTGCAATACAGTTCTCCCACCCAAATCTCAGTTGTATTGGGTCCCTGATGTTTCATTATCCATTTGCATATACTCATATTTGTGCATTTATGCGTCTAGCTGCAGAAGACGTGGATTCTGGATAATTATTAGTTTTGGAAGGGTTTTTAATTTTAGAAGATGCAGTAGCACAAATATTGCCAGACTCATATTCCAATTTAAATATTAGAATGATGTTTCATTGTCTTTCAGCATAAAAAAAATTAGCAGAGATTATAATTTTTTAAAAAATGATGCTACTTTGATATGATATTGCAAAGAAAATAAGGCATTTTCCTTTAAACTGATTTTCAAAGCTATATCTGAGATCTATATCTGCTGTTTATGGATCACAACTAACTTTATAGTCATGTATAAACTGTACTTCTGAGTGCTGTAAGAGGTATCCCCTGTCTCACAATAAAAATATTATGGAACATTATATTTCCATATAGTAATGGCACTCTTATTTTACTAGTAGGAAAGGTATTGTACTAATTTAATTGACTAACATAAAAGTCTCACAAGCAAGATCAATATTTTATTTTCTCAACAGTTTTTGTCAATGAAGATTTAATTTCCCATGTAGAGAAGGTGTCTGCATAGCTTGCGGATATAAGCAGGGCGTGGCCTTTTCAGTGGAGCCCAGAGGCTTTGACTTCCTCACCAAACCCCAGCCCCAGGGGAGTCTCAATGCAAAAACACAAACCTAAATATCAGTAACAAGAGGTTATATTTGTCACTTTATAATAAACTCATCCCTTGACCCAAGATCACATAAATTCTACATGTTTTAGTTTAAGCCTGAACTGTAGACTTCTGACAGCTTAGCTATGTTAGTTGGGGTGTGAAGATCAGAAAACAGAAGCAGAATGGAAAAAAAAAAACGACTTAGCTTATTTCACAGCTTTGTCATCAGAAGACAGACACTCCTGTAGGAGGGCAAATATTATCCTAATCTCTGTTGTAAATCTAGAAGTTTTTTTGATCTTTTTACTTACACAGAAGCATGCACACATAGAAGTTAACCTAAATACAGCATTGTCTAAAGACAATAACATTAGAATACTGCAAATCTGCAATTATAATTCAGAACCTTAGCACAATGGCCAGATTTGTGAACTTTCCCTGAACCTAACTCTAAGTGCTATTTGAGAGAAATTTTCAGCTCATCTGGGTCAACCACTGAATTTTTGTGGAAGCTCTGACACTTTGCTGGTCAGAGTTGACTTTCTCACTCCACTTCTGCATTTGCTCAGTCCCAAACTCTGAAAATTGAGAGGCTGTAAATCAGACCTAGAACTCCACAAACTTCTAATTAGACTATAATCTGTACAGATAACAGATTCATTTACTGTTCTATAAATTTCTGCAGACTCCACATCTAAAGGAAAGAAAACCATCCTTCTCACCTGTACTTGCAGCCTTCTCTTGGAGCAGCACCAATGCAGCATTAGGTAAAGGTTTTCCAAGCTGCTGTCAAAGGTAAGGAGGAAAAACTGAAACTTATCAAAGTTTTGAAAATAAAGCCAGAGGTGTAAACACAGACTCATTCTACAGCATGAGAGGAGAAAATAGAATGAAATAGAATGAAGAAGCAAAACCTGATGCAAGTGAGGTCTGAGGGAGTTAATGAGAATGTTGCAGCCCCTTCAGCCATTTCAGAGATTCAGCTCCTGAGGAGAAGGCACTCCACCTGGCAAATGATGCTAATAATAAAAATTATTGTAATTATATACATAATTACTTTACACTTATAATTATTAACCAATGCTAATAAAGGCGAAGTCTGACAAAATATTAAAATTAGATTGCCATTTGCACTTCAGCAGCATATTTGTTTATCAATCTTTTAATTTTAGAACATGCTTTGTGACTTTGAAGGTGTGGATGTGAGAGGAAAAACAGAGAAGTAGCTGAAGAGTTTTTTTCCTTTTACTGCTTTGCGTCATGCAAAAGAAGCTGAAGAAATCATAAGCCTGGCTGCAAATATATTTGAAGAGAACATTTGGAAAAGCTGGTTTCTAGAAGGGAGACAAAAGAGTGTGGTGAGAACCACCACAAAACCTTACAGTGTTAGGCCCCCACAGACCTCTCTGGCCCTGACCAGCCATACTAGGGGCCTTCACTGCACCCCAGGAGAGCCATTTCGTCACAGCCCAAAGTCTTTGTGCCCCTCCTGAGCCACAGGCCCTGCTTCTCCCAACCTCTCCATGGGCCAACAGCCTGCGCCTGGCCCTTCAGCCTGGCAGTCCTCCCAGACACAGCCACATAGCTTCCATTTTACACGCTGCTGATATGTGATGGGGAATACACTTGTTCTGCCCAAACAGCACTCTATCAAGGCATTCAGTGACTTGCAATGTGAAGACTACTTCAGTACTGTTAACTAATATCTCTGCTTATAAATCCTATTTTTCCTTTTCATTCTTTATTTCACATTCTGACAAATCACTCTTGCATTTGTTTGGGCCAGACGAAGACATCTTTATGCTATTTGTGAGCTCAATATCAATACTGATTCTCAGCCTGGCTCTTAGAAGCTTTTTATACCTATCCTCAAACTTGTATTTTTGTATCTCTGGATTTGATAAATAGCATATTTGGTGAGGTGGGAAAGGTGTTCATAATTTCCAGCTGAAGTATTGCCTGGTGAAGTGTCAGCTTGGGTTACATAACTCATATATAAACAGACCTTTTGTGGCTGGTAGGAGAATAATTGGTTCACCTAGTCTATTCCCCTACCTCACACAGCTGCATCGGCCTGTTATTTCATTATTCAGTAAAGCTTGCAATGTCCACCACATTCCTTACAAAACAGCATGCCTAACTTTAAGAAAAATCTTGTTGATTTAAAATGCTAAAATCTTCTCAGAAATTTATAAAGTATTTACAAAATATTGACTGGACTATCATGTTACCCTAAGGTTGGCCAAATCTGAGGCTTCGGGGGCATTTACATGGGAAACATAAGCATGGAACTAAGCCACTGGCCTGGAACTCAGAGTGGTAAACCTCCTGCGATCTCTCAGCCAGGCACTTCAGTTGCAGCAGTATGATCTGGATCTTATGTGTGTTAAGAATGAAACAGCTTCCTTCCATTTCAGAGCTAGGTAGACTATCCCGCTTGAGGAAGCAGTACAGTATAACACACTAGCTGAAAATTCATTTTCTTATTACACACTTGCCTTTTCATGCTAGCAGACAAAAAACAAATCTGTCTTAGATATTAATGTAATAATAAGTCAGTATAACTTCTCAAAGAGTGACATCAAGAGGAGTGAGTTAGATCATTAATTTTCTTCAGGAGAGACTGGAGCATCCTAAGAGAAAATAAGGATCCAAGGAAAGGCTCCTGTGGGTTCCCCTGTGTGTTCTCCTGTGGGTTTCTCATTGCATAAACCAGTGCAAAGCCATCATTACATGTAAACTTCTTCCTGTCAATACAGGAGATGGCAATGTCATGGCATGTAGAGAGACAACACTGTCAAGTGCTTTGTACAGTCAGGTGATGTAATGGCATAAAATGCAAGAACTTCACCCTTATTTCTGTTAATCATCTTAACCTCTCTGCAACAGGAGGTAGAACAAGGCAGAAACAACTAAGCATGTGACTGTGATCTCCACCATTTGTTAAGATACTGATGACTATATGTGGTTCTCCCTTCCCTGATGAAGAAATAGGCACCTGTAGAAAGCAAAACACTGAAGATAATGTGCAACTTTGACAGATACAGCTGAGAATTACTGCCATAATCAATCACATGCTGACACTGCAAGTAAGGCTATGTGTCCCAAATGGAACATTCTACTGTGAATCCTTCTGCTCCAACGTGTTCAAATGTTCTAAAATCTTCAACATTTACACATCAGGCTGCTCCATACACTCTCATTCCCTATTCTCACCTTTACCTCTTCCTGTCCTCCAACATACAAAGGAAGGGACCCCTCCCAGGTGTACACAAGCTAGATTTGCTTTTGTACTCTTTTTTATTCACTCCTGGATGGTCTTCCATCAATCTTCCATTTCATATTGTCTTTTCAAGCTACCTGTATTAAAATAGAATTAAAAAATTATAATAAAAGTGATAAAGTAATATATATGCTATTCATTTCATTCTGCTTCTCATGTGGACTTTTACAGATGTGTGACTTATAGATATCTTTTTAATTTTCCCAGACTGTAAAAAGAAAAGAATATTTAAATCTTCTTTCACTGGAGGTATGGGGGCTGGTGAGGGAATGTACAGAATTTATTCTGGAGATAAGCAACATTTACCACGCCATTGATGCTTGTCTAGAAGCAACAGCAGTAGCAGTACTGATCACATGAGAAGCAGTATGCCTATCTACAGTGCTTTAAAATTTGTGAAAACCTCTCTGTGTCTGCTCACTTGAAATGGGGAATCCAAGAGAGGAAGTAATTTTTACACCACTGAAACATGCCTCTGTTGTCTCTCATTGTACAAGACTTGTATTAGAACATACTGTCAAATCTCTAAGAGGCATATTCTGCCAGTTCTTTGTAAATAGTATCACTTACGTTACCTGAATTTAAATCAGTCAGATTCTTACACCAGTATTAAAGAAAGTGCATATAAAAAATGTCTCCTGTTAGCTTGCAGCTTAAAGCTTACTTCTTACAAAAATTTTGGAGAGTAAAATACAATTGTACAAATGTCTATGGAGAAGAAAATGTAAATATGGCATGTTTTTGAGGCTGAGCCAATGCATTTAAAAGCCTGAAGTTTCCTACATCATTCTTGTACAGAATGGCATGTAGACTTTGTAACAGCAAATGTTCTCCTCTATCAGGTGTCCAATCAAAAGTTACATGAAATCCCCCTATCCCAATTCCCCAAATGCATCATAGAGAGCAATATAATAAGGCCCCATTGACAAAAATATTCCTTGATTGCAAGGATCGTCGATATCCTGAAAATTAGTTTTCACAACACTAGAGGTGCACTTCAGCTCACTTTGCCAGGTGTTTGCATTGCAGTGATAATTTCCAGTACTATACTGGCTGCTGAATATGGCCCAAAATTGGAATCACCCCCGCATGAACATTCAGATCACCTAGAATAATGTGGGCAAAGAACAGAACAGACTGCCATCACAAGGAAAACAGCAGAGCACCCCAAATTCAAGCTGTATCATGGGGAAGCATACAGGAATCACTTACAGATTTGAAACAGCAAAAGTTTATCTACTGATATGCAAGAAAGTTCAGGGAGAATCCTAAAATCAAGTCTTCTTGTCACTTCAGATCCACATTTTTGGGGTTGCTGGGGTACATTCAGGTGCATGTGCTTGCACACAGACCATCTCTTTCCTCCTTGCTGCAGTATTTCTACAAATGCTCCCCTTAATTTGAATCAGTCTTCCTGCATGTGTTTGACAGTGACATCCGGAATACTGTGTCCAGTTCTGAGCTCCCCAGTACAAAAAAGACAGGGATCTCTTGAAAAGAGGGGCCACAAAGATGGTGAAGGGCCTGGATCATCTCCCCTGTGAAGAAAGGCTAAGTGAACTGGGTCTGTTTAACCTTGAGAAAAGAAGACTGAGGGGGGACCTGATCCAGGTCCATAAAAATCTGAGGTGTGGGGGCAAAGTGGCTAGGCCAGATGCTTTTCGGCAGTGTGTGGAGGCAGGACAAGGGGAAATGAACAGAAACTGGAGCGTTGGAATTTCCGCATGGATGTGTTCAACAACTTCTTTATGGTGAGGGTGTCAGAGCACTGGAACAGGCTGCCCAAGAGGGTTGTGGAGTCTCCTTCTCTGGAGATATTCAAGACCTGCCTGAACACCGAGCTGTGCAACCTAGTGTAGGGAACCTACTTTGGCAGGGGGGCTGGACTCGATGATCTCTGGAGGTCCCTTCCAACCCCCACAATTCTGTGATTCTATGATTCTGTGATCCTGAGCAGCTGTTGAGTCCTGGGTTACGGTTTGATAGAATCACAGAATTCTTAGAGTTGGAAGGGACCTCTGTGAACCATCTAGTACAACTTCCTGCAATAAACAGGGAAACTACAGCAAGATCAGGTTACCCAGGGCCCTATCCATCCTAACCTTGAAAGTCTCCAGGGACGAGACATCAATGACATCACTAGGCAACCTGTTCCAGTGCCTAGCCACCCTCACTGTAGAAGACTTTTTCCTTGTATCTAATCTAAATCTACCCTCTTCAAGCTTGAAGCCATTTCCTCTTATTCTACCAACACAGATATCTGTCCCCTTCTTTCCTATAACTCCCCCTTAGATACTGAGCGACTGATCTCAGGTCACTTCGCAGCCTTCTTTCTCCAGGCTGAACAGCCCCGGCTCTTGAAGCCTGTCCTCATAGGAGAGGTGTTCCATCCCTTGTATCATTTTTGTGGTGTTTCTTTGGATGCACTCCAACAGCTCTATGTCTATCCTGTACTGAGGATTCCACATCTGGATGCAGTACTCCAGGTGAGGCCTCAACAGTGCAGAGAGAGGGGCAGGATCACCTCTCTCACTCTGCTGGCCACAGTTTTTTATGCAGCCCAGGATACAGCTGGCTTTCTGGACTGCAAGAGCAAGCACATTGCTGGCTCATGTCCCATTTGCTATAAACCATTATCCTCAGGTATTTTCTTGAGAGCAGGCCTGCTCTCAATCCTTTAAACCTCCAGTTTGTATTAGCAATGAGGATTCCCTTGAACCAGGTGCAAGACTTTGCGCTTGAATTTGTTGAACCTCATGAAGCCTGTCCAGGTCCCTCTGGATGGCATTTAATCCCACTGGTGTGTCAACCACACCCCACAGCTTGGTGTCATCAGCAGATTTGCTGAGGGTGCACTCAACCCCGCTTTCAGTGTCACTGATGAAGATATTAAAGAGCATTGGCCCCAACACTGACCCCTGGGGGACACCATTCATCATCAGATTTCCTCCATTCCTCAGCAAAAGCACAGCTTTTAGTGCTGGTGTTTTTCAAAGCCTTTCTTAGCTTTTCCTCTATATGCAGAAAGACAGATAGAGAAACAGGGGAGATAGAGGCTTAGATCACCACGGTACAAAGGACAACAGTTTATAACCCCTCACAAAACACAAACCTTAACATAGATGTGTGTCGCACACCACGTGCTGCAGATGAAGCCCTATGAAGGTAACTGTTCACACTTGCACTGAATGTAGGCTGCCCATCTGCAGTGCCAGAAGGCATCAGGCATCTGAAAACAGCTGCCACATACAGAAGTTACTTTCATTCTGCTCTTGCTCTTAGATAATCGTTACTTCAGCTGTCCACAGCTTTATATGGGTGATGAGAGAAGAACTGTCAGAATACTTTTACTTTAAATAAGGGAAAAACTGTCCTTAAATGTATAATACTTTGAGAACGTCAACTTGGAGCCACTTCAGAGAGCAGACTGTGCCTCAAGTTTTACAGTACCACAGAACACAGTAAGTACTGCCTATATGAAGGCTCACTGTTGATGCCAATTCACTTAACAAAAAGTTGGATTCTCCTGTCCCTCTTTCCTCCTTTCAACTGCCACTTATTTCTTATATAATAAAGAATTTCTTATTGGTATAAGCTCACCTGTTCTTATCAGTATTCCCTTCTCCAGAGGAAGATTTTTAAAAACAGCTGGTGAATTAAGGCACCTTTCCTTCCAGTTACCCAATTCCTGATTTTCAGCAGCTACTCTTGAAGTTGGACAAGCTGATGCCAAAAGTGCTAGCCTCACTTGAGAATGTTACTCCTTATATTACAAGCAAATAACAAACAATCAATTGCAAATTATAAGTCTAGGGCTCTTTTTTGTTTGTTTGCTCTCTTGATTGATTTTTTAAAGTACTCAAGATGCTAAAAGCAGCTTTATAATTGACCAATACATATTTTAAGGGAGCTGATTTATTTTTTTTTTTTTAGTCATCTGATGTGGTTATTCTGGTTTTGACAACAACTTATTCATTCCTTCAGCAAAGGAAAGGACACTCGAGCTTATCTGTGCAAACTCTGCTTTCAGTCCTTAAGGCAGAGCCAGACTTTTCTTACCACCTGCAGGAGTACTAACAGTACACAGACACACCAGAATTGTCTGTCCCAGCAGCTCTGCATGGAGAAGTTTGAGTTAACTGAGTCTCCCGGCTGCTCTCTCCAGTCTCTGGGAGACATAGCCCATTGCATAATGAATGAGGCAGTACCATATGGAAGAAATATGAATAAGGAATATGTGATGTGAACAAAAGATGTCTGTGCCCACTGACGTTGTCAGTAGAATCCATTTCTTCTCCTCCAGTCATTGCACTGCATTGAGACTGCAGGCCTAGCTTAATGCAGCCTGATTGCAGCTGTGTCCGCTTTGGTTTCCTGAAAGAACTTGCAAGTCTAGCATGGTAACTTGTCATCTGCAAGCCGGGAGTTTTATTCACTGTTTGCTAGAAGCCACATTAAATAACAGCATCAGTCTGGAGATCAGCTTCTACAGCAATGTTCTTATCCTTAAGCCCGTGCAGATGGGTGATTCCCTGTGTACTTTCTTTAATGGCTGTGCTGCTGAAGACACTAATATTCTAAGACATCCCTCTCCAGGGGGCTCTTGATATAAGAGTGAAATGAAATTTGTGTCCAGTTTGCCCAGGACTCACCATTGCCCTCCCAGTAGGATGCTGTATCAGAAAGACACCCTTTACGGGTGCACCTTTCAAGGATAGGCTGTCAGAAAAGCATGAATCATATGTGTTATTAACTGAGCTCATAAATAGCAACTTCTCCAAACAACTAGAAATATTTATGCTTCCTATTTACTTGGAGTTCAGGAATCTGTGGCTTTGTTACCAATGCCGCCTCTGAGGTTACTGAGAAATTAATTCTACTGTCAGTGTGTATAGACAGAGCTTTGCTATATACATGCACCCAAATAACATGTATTTTGTCTTCCTTTCCTCCCTCCAAGCACTGTGCTAACAATATGACTCTTTACTATCAGTACCACTTGCGATTATGTAGCGATAAGCAATCCACACTCAATATGCCATCCTATTAGGCAGTGTTAAGTTATTACAGGTCGTATTGCTGAACCTAAATAAGACCTGACAGAAAAGCTCATTAAATCTGAAAAAAAAAAAAAAGAGAAAAAAAAAAATTAAAAAAAATCCCCTTTTCCTTTTTTTCATCCCCTAACTAGATTGAGGTATTTAACTCAAAGCTCCCAATCACCTTTGTGAGAGCAGCCTCCTGCAGCGCAGCAGTTCCTCACCAAAAGGCTGTGTGATTCCCAGCATCGGATTAGCACCAGTTGCACTGGTCCTTTCCCCTGGCTGACCCTGCAGGTGTCAGGGAGCTAATGTACTAATTCCTCTTCCAGATCCTTTGACTTTACTGATCTCATGAGCAGACCTCGCTGAGCCTGGAGCACAGATGACACAGAGAACACCTTTTACTTTTTTT